>NC_141875.1:26282878-26585909 GCF_056163025.1 Triticum urartu
ATTGCCTCGATGTCCTCAGGCTCCCCTCTGGAGTTGTGCGCGCGGGAGTCGAGCCCCGAGCCATGGGTGTACGAGGGGTGGGAGGAGCCGGCTAGTGGGGGAACATCGCCTGGATCTGTAGAGTCATTGTCGGAGGCCTCAGAGTGGGGGAGTGGCTGCAGGAGCGATGGGGGATGTCCCGAGGAGGGGCGCCACCACCGGGGCCCAGCTCAGGATCACCCCTCCCCCAGGATCCGAGCTGAGGGGATCAGTGGGAGTCTCATCCTCAACCGAGATACGGAGGTCGTAGCCGACGTCGTTGAAGAACATCTGAATCATCGTCCGGAGCTTGGAGGGGTCGGGTGACTTGATCTGGACGCGCACGGCCGGGCCCTTGGCCAGGGAGGGACCATCAACCGCCACAAACTTGCCCAGCAGACGGGACAAGCCATGGATGACACCCTCCTCCCTGGCATTCGGCAGGAGCCCACGGATCTGCACCCACACCGTGGACAGGGTGGCCACCGCGAGGGGGTCCACCGACGGGACCGAGATGCGAACGGAGAGCTGGTTGAGGGCCAGCGTGAGCCTGGCACTGTGGGTGTCGTAGCAGAGATTGACAGGGTCGGGGAAGACCATGGTGAACTCCCGGTATGAAATCGGGGTCACCTCCCAGTCCCAGTCCGGGTTGAACAGGTGGCGAAGCTCCTCGGAGATGATGGCCGGAGACACCGTCTTGCCATCCAAGACCAAGATGAGAGTGGTCATCGGCGGGGTGGCCCGGGCCTCGTGGAGGTCCATCTAAAAGAAGCCAGGTCGTCTAGCGCATAGCCAAATAGACCAAGAGCGTCGATGGGCTGGTGATCTGGGCAGAGCGCCGCGGATGGTTAGTCTTCTTGCAGCGGAAGAAGGCCAGAGGTTGAGTGCAGTCCACCTGGCAGTGGCCGGCGATCCCACGGTTGAAGCAAGTGGCCGCCGCTGCCGCCGGTGGAGGCGCGGCCACCACCGTCGGGTTGAAGACCAAGGAGGCCGGGCTACCCGGTTGCGATTGGGCAACCCGCTTCTTCTTCTTGGAGAAAGCCCCCGGCCATTGCGGTTCTTATTGTTGGGACCAGCCAGGGGGAATTGCGCTTGACGCTAAGGGGGGTCATAGCACCGGGGGGAGAAGTCTCCACACGCTCAGGCCGGGGCGGGGAGCCAGAGCGACTGGCCGGGGAACAACGGTCCCAGTCACGGCCGTGGCCGCGCCAGTCTTCGGCAGAGCGGTCTTGACCGCGGGAGGAACGCCAGTCGGACCCATCTGCTATGGCTGACCTCTTGCCGCGGAGCATCAACTCCTGGAGCTCGGCCTCACGCCACGAGCCGTCCGGGGAGGGCCGGCAAGCATCCGACGGAGGAGGGGCATCCCAGCCAGCCGCGCGGCGCTTGGGGCGAGGGTCGCCATCGCCGGTCTCACGGACCATGGCATCCGGGACGAAAGAGGACGAGCAGGACGTGAGGGGGAGAAGGAGTCGGGGTTGTTGTAGCGCGGGGAGGAGAGGGACCGAAGTCTGGATCGGGCACATCTGATCGAACCCTAAGGAAGCGAGGTCACGGTCACGATAGGCCTGGGCCGGAACCAGTGGGCCAACGGACAGCCCAGCGTCACTGGTACCGACAGCCGCAGCCCACGAGGGGCTCGAGCGCTCCCCCATCCCAGCCGGCCCAGAGGGCCAGTGACGGCCCAGCCCATCCTGTTCGGGAGGGAGGGAAGGAGCTAGGGCATCGTGATTCCCCACTGCCTCTACCACCCGGGCGCCGGCCGGCGCCGCCGTGGACGGTAGGAAAGGCCATAATTTGGGGCCACACACCATCACAGGGACCGCAAATGGAAGCACCAGGAACCGTGTCGGAGCCCCATAGCTCCCCCCCCCCCGGCGAGGAAGGCCGCCACGAAACCGCTGCACGTCCAAGTTCCGACCTTCCGGCCACCCCCTCTCCCCCTTCCTTTGCGGGTGCGGCCGACGGTCCACCGCGCACCACCTTTGCCACCACCGGCGACTACTGGCCGCGAGGCCGGCCGTTGTGGCGCTGTGGTCCGAGCTCGCTCTTGGGGGAGGGGGGTGGCCGGAAGGTCGGAAATTGGATGTGTCGCGGTTTCGTGGCGGCCTTCCTCGCCGGGGGTCACGGTCACGACAGGAGGGCCGGCGAGCATCCGACGGAGGAGGGGCATCCCGGCCAGCCGCGCGGCGCTTGGGGCGAGGGTCGCCGTCGCCGGTCTCACGGACCATGGCATCCGGGACGAAAGAGGACGAGCAGGACGTGAGGGGGAGAAGGAGTCGGGGTTGTTGCAGTGCGGGGAGGAGAGGGACCGAAGTCTGGATCGGGCACATCTGATCGAACCCTAAGGAAGCGAGGTCACGGTCACGACAGGCCTGGGCCGGAACCAGTGGGCCAACGGACGGCCCAGCGTCACTGGAACCAACAGCCGCAGCCCACGAGGGGCCCAAGCGCTCCCCCATCCCAGCCGGCCCAGAGGGCCCGTGACGGCCCAGCCCATCCGGCTCGGGAGGGAGGGAAGGAGCTAGGGCATCGTGATTCCCCACCGCCGCTACCACCCGGGCGCCGGCCGGCGCCGCCGTGGACGGTAGGAAAGGCCGTAATTTGGGGCCACACACCAGCACAGGGACCGCAAATGGAAGCACCGGGAACCGTGTCGGAGCCACATAGCTCCCCCCGGCGAGGAAGGCCGCCACGAAACTGCTGCACGTCCAAGTTCCGACCTTCTGCCCCCCTCCCAAGAGCGAGCTCGAACCACAGCGCCACGACGGCCGGCCTCGCGGCCAGTAGTCGCCGGTGGTGGCGAATGTGGTGCGCGGTGGACCATTGGCCGCACCCGCAAAGGAAGGGGGAGAGGGGGAAGAGCAGTGGTCGGGAGGGAGCCGTCCGCGACGACTTCATCGAGCCGGTCGCCGAATCATCGAGGGCCTCGGGGGAGGCCAGCCGCAGCCTCCGCCCGATCCTCCTCAACGGCCTAGTCTGCCCAGCAGACGCGGATAGAGGGCACCGGGGCTGGATCCGACGTCGAGGAACTCCGCGGGGAGGGGAGGGGCACGGGGAGCCGGGACTACGCACTACTAGAAAAAGGGCCTGTTGTCCCGGTTCGTAAGGGCCTTTAGTCCCGGTTCCTGAACCGGGACTAAAGGGTCGGTACTAATGCCGTGTCCCTTTAGTCCCGATTCAATCCAAAACCGGGACTGATGGGCCTCCACGTGGCCTGTGCGCGGAGCCCAGGCAGGAGACCCTTTGGTCCTGGTTGGTGGCACCAACCGGGACCAATAGGCATCCACGCGTCAGCATTTCTGTGGCTGGGGTTTTTGTTTTTTTGAAAGGGGGGGATTGGGGGTTTTGGGGGGTTAATTTAGGTGTTTCATATATTGTGTCAGCTAGCTATAATTAATAGAGAGAAGTGTCCTCTCTTATGTCCGTGCTTGGTCGACACTACGTACTATACATACGTATAGAGAGGACTAGACACGCTAACTAGCTAGTAAGCAAACGAAGGAAACAGAAGATCGTCATGAACATATATGCATACATAGAGAAGTGATATCGACCACCTCTCCTTCTCCGAGAGATTGGTCGAACAACAAGTTCTCGTATATCTATCCGACACTACTGGCTACATATATACAATAACTATCTCTTACAAATATAATCATACGGACTCATGGTCCAGATAGTATTCTCCGTCTTCAGCGATCACGTGGTCAAGAAAGAATGCCGCCAATTCCTCTTGAATTGCTCGCATGCGAGCTAGTGCTAGGAGTTCATCCTGCTTCCGAAACATCTAATTTGAAGAAGGGGGTCAATACATATATATATGAATGAATGAAACTCAACACAAATGATGGTAATAAAATAAAATTGTGAATGTTGTTATTTACGTAAATCATATTGTTCGTCAGAGTACCCGCCCCGCTCATAGGTCGTGTGGCGGATGGACTCTCAGACGTAGTATCCACAGAAATCATTCCCTTGTTCCTGCCACAACCACTTTACAAGAAATAGAGGTCAATCAAACTGATAAGAAAGAATGCTAAATGGTATTGATGAAACTAGCGCTTGAATCACTAGGAGATGCACGGAACATGCTACTATAGTACTTACTTTCGGGTGTCTAAATTCCAGCTCCTTCGGCAGTCCCGGAACTTTTCTGGTGAATTTTCTCCAAACCCTGCCGGACAAACAAAACAATTACTTGATATCAGGAAATGAACAAAGTTGCTGATATGGTGGATAATGATCGATTTAACTTACTTCTTGAGGATTTCAGTCATGTCCGCATACTCCTGGGGATCTTTTCGTTTAGAGTCCAAGCCAGTTACTACTCCCTGCTCAAGCCTAATCTCTAGGAGAATATAGTGGTACCTGTGCACGCATGCATAACTCATCAATTACATTACTATAATCTGGACTAATATATAAGGGAAACCGAATATGCACAAGACAGTAACACTCACTTGAAGTTGTAAGGAAAGAGTATTATATCTTTGTTTTCATTTTTTTTGAATGATCGTAGCAAGTTGGCCTCGGTATCTTCGGGACGATGTTCAGCCTCAGTTGCATCTATGAGATATGTGTTAACGAACCCAATATCACCGATTTGTCTTTTCTTCAATTCGGCGATCTTCAATCTGCATAATATAGTGAGGATAATTACAAATACATGCAATGAAAGAGATGAGCTATATAGAGAGACTTAATGACAGAAGTAGTAGTACTTACAGACAGTAGCAGGTGACCGTTGTTTCATCGAGGGCCAATTTATTGAAAAACTGATAGAACTCCTTAAATGGAATAGGCAACAGTTCAATTCCAACGAGGTCATGCTCCGGTTTAACTCTCGCATACAAAGTACTCCTCCCCCCAGACTCTCTGCAGATTTTTAAGTACCAATCATGTAATCTTTGCATCATCGTTGTTAAAGATTTTTCATCTTTGACGAGAGGCTTCCCGTACTCGTATCTGTGTATCTGCACCTCCATGGGATCATAATGTACATCGTCGGGCAGGTAATCGTCAACATTGCAATAACCGGGCACCATCCTCGGATCGACGATGTTGCTAGGCACCTTGAGCGGGGGGCACGATTGCTTCGCTTGTTCGCCGATCTGGGCAATTTGTCTCCCAGCTGCTCGTCGTTCTTTCAGCCTTTGATAACTGACTGTACTTCTCGACCGCTCCGCTTCGGCCCATGTCTTTGCAATAATGCGCTCATAGTTGCCTTTCGGCGGAGACTTGGGTGGTTTTGCCAGGGCAGCCAGAGTGCGCTTCACTTTCACCGGATCTACCTTCTCCTCCGGAGGTGGATGTCTCTTTGCTTTCAACCCTTGAAACCAGTCATCCACTTCGGTTCGCATGATCTTTGCGTTCTCCTCCGGGGTCCTCTCGTATGGTAACTTCTGTGGACTCTTCAGAGAAGGACCGAATCTGTATGTCCTCCCGCCTCTGGCTGTACTGCTAGACGCCGGCCGAACAGACGGAGCGGCTGTCTTCTTTACTTGCTTACGAGGAGGAGAAGGACTATGACACGCCGGAGTAGCTGCCGGAGCGGCGGCGGGTCTCTTCCGCCCTTGCTGACGAGGCGGAGAAGGAGGAGGCTGGCTGCTCGGGCGCGCCGGCGCAGGCGGAGAAGTTGCGCCGGGTTTAGTAGGATAAACAGAGCCAACAACCGCCTTGACCTTCAAATTCATCCATTGCGTCATAAGGTGGCAATTTTCAGACTCCGTGATAGCATCCACGGGATAGCTGGCAGGAGCTGTCAAGGCATGCTCCGGCTGAAGCAGCTCGGTGCAAGCCACGCTGCTTCTCTGCTGAGATGGCGGGGTAGCTTCGGGGGAAGCTTCGGCAGTACGTTTGCTGCCATTTGCTTCTCGTTCCTCTATCGCTTGTACCCTTGCTTGCAGCGCCTGCATTTGGGTCTGCTGCACTATTTTCCTCCTCTCATGGGATTTGTAACCGCCTGCGTCCGGAAACCCAACCTTCCACGGAATGGAGCCTGGCGTGCCTCGTGTCCGTCCAGGGTGCTCAGGATTCCCGAGGGCCATTGTGAGCTCGTCGTTCTCTCTGTCTAGAAGGAACGTCCCTTGCTGCGTTGCTTCGATATAGTGCTGAAGCTTCCTGACTGGTATGTCCATTTGATCATTCGTCCAAATGCACTTCCCTGTTACAGGGTCCAAGGTTCCGCTAGCCCCGAAGAACCAAGTCCGGCAACGGTCTGGCCAGTTAATTGTCTCTGGTTCGATCCCTTTATCAACCAGATCATTCTCAGTCTTGGCCCACTTGGGCCGGGCTACGAGGTAGCCACCTGACCCCGTGCGATGATGATGCTTCTTCTTCGCAGCATTTGCTTGTTTGTCGCCGACATCTTCTTACTCTTTTCCGATGTCTTGTGGGCCACAAATGCGGGCCAGTGATCTCTGATCTTCTCATATCTTCCCTTGAATTCTGGTGTCTCATTATTTTCGACAAACTTATTCAGCTCTTTCTTCCACCTCCTGAATAGTTCTGCCATCCTCTTAAGAGCAAAAGACTTGATTAATTGCTCTTTAACTGGCTTCTCTGGATTATCCTCTGGCGGTAGGGTGAAATTTGACTTCAGCTCAGTCCAAAGATCATTTTTCTGCATATCATTGACATAAGACACCTCAGGGTCTTCTGTAGCCGGCTTAAACCATTGCTGGATGCTGATCGGGATCTTGTCCCTAACCAAAACCCTGCACTGAGCAACAAATGCGCTCTTTGTCAGGAGGGGTTCAATCGGTTGGCCGTCGGGCGCGATTGCTATGATCTCAAACTTTTCATCCGAGCTCAACTTTTTCTTCGGGCCTCGTCTCTTTACCGAAGTTGTGCTCGATCTGGAGGGCTAGAAAAAAGAACAAAGACTTAATTAATATCTGTACATACCAAAACAATGAATGCATCAATTAGCTAGTCAGCAGAAGCTTAACTAATATGTATACCTGGCCGGACTCGGTTCGGTCACCGGAGACGTCCTCACGGTCTCCTTCTTGCACCGGCATTAGGTCACCGGAGCCATCATAATCAGCTGCTTCCAGACCATCGGTCTCGTTGAGAAACAACGAGTAGATGGCATCACTTCCTCGTGCGATTATGTCCCCCAACAACTGTTCTTGTACTTCGTCTCGGGCGGTGTCCATAGTTTCTACAAATATTGACAACATGGCAATTATTATTCAAACATGACAGATGGATATATTAGTGGCAAAAACGTAGAACTAATATTAATTAGTGGCCTCGACGCTGCTTCTCTAGGGTTTGGGGTGGCCTCGACAACGCTTCAAGGATAAAAAAAGAAGAGGAAGAAGAAAAAAAAGAGGAGAAGAAAGAATAGAGGAGTAAGAACTCCTCTATTCTTTTTCTCCTCTTTTTTTCTTCTTCTTCCTCTTTTTTTTTATCGGGAACGAGGGTCGTCGAGGGTCACCAAACGGTAGAGGAAACCCTAAATAGCAAGTATCGTGGGTGTGAGATACATGTGGCCGTCGGCGTCGGACACTACATCCACGTCCCGCAAGTGACGTGGGCGTCGAAGCCCGCGCCACTTGTGGGACGTGGATGTAGTGTCCGACACCGACGGTACATGTATCTCACACCGACGATACTTTCTATTTAGGGTTTCTCCTCTACTGCTCGGTGACCCTCGTTCCCGATAAAAAAAAGAGGAAGAAGAAGAAAAAAAGAGGAGAAGAAAGAATAGAGGAGAACTCCTCTATTCTTTCTTCTCCTCTTTTTTTCTTCTTCCTCTTCTTTTTTTATCCTCTTCTTCCTCTCATGTTTGAGAGGATCGCCGAGGGGTCGGGAGGTTGCCTAGTGTCAAAGGATTCAACAAAACCATGTCTTCATCATTAGGCGAAAGTAACATGTTCATGATGGTACGAAGCTCTCCAAAGTTATTTTGGAACGGAGTCCCAGATAAGATAATTCGCTTTTTGGTACAAAGTTCAGCAACACCTTCCAAATATCATTATTTGGAAGGCCTTTGCTGAAATTCATACAAAAAGGCAAATTATCCTATCCGGGACACCATTCCAAAACAACTTTGGAGGACTTCGTCATGCCCTGGTTACTTCCGGCTAATGATGAAGCCATGGATTTCTTCAATACTTTGACACTAGGAAATCTCTCTCGACCCCTCGGCGATCCTCGACCCCTCGAACCCTCGACGACCATGGAACCCTTGACCCCTAGACGACAATGGAACCCTCGATCCCTCGACCCTATAGAACCCTCGAAGAAAGGAATAGCTAGAGGAGAAGATCAAAGAAAAAAAAGAAGAAAAAAAAGAGGAGAAGAAGAAAGGAATAGTGGAGAAGAAGAGAAAATACCACTATTCCTTTCTTCTTCTCCTCTTCTTTTCCTTCTTTTTTCTTCTTCTTATTTATTTCTCCTCTTCTTTTCCTCTCCTCTTCTTCTTTCTTTCCTCTTCTTATTTTCTTCTTTCCTATCCTCGACGACCCTGGAACCCTCGACCCCTAGACGACCCTCGATCCCTCGACCCTATAGAACCCTCGAACCCTCGACCCTGAAGCCCTCGACCCTGGACCCCTTAACGACCCTCGACCCTCTACCCTAGTTCCCGACCTCGACCCCTCGGCGATCCTCGACACCCTCGTTCCCGATAAAAATTAAGAAGAACACTACAAGAAATCTGTTAATACATGACGGACCTGAACCGTCACAAATCAGTGGAAAACTGTCATGGGTACCCGTCCACGACGGACTTGCAATCCGTCATGTATATCGCGTCATAATTTGACCTCGCGCCTTACATGACGATACTTGTCCGTCATGGATCTGCCCGAGGCCCGTCAAGGCCCAATCCATTTTGACGGAACAAACCGTCATCGATTAGCGCCACGTAGGATTTTTGAGTGTCCAATTCAAATGACATGGCTGCCTACGTGGACACTACATTCCGTCATAGAATTCGTCATGGTCTAGCACATTAACCTATTTCTTTCGGTCCAATTTTTACTTGATACATTTTTAGCATAATGCGTAGCCCAATAACAAGTATTTGCAAAGTGTATAACATTACACGGTTCGACCAATATGCAGCCATCTGTATATATTTACAATGTAGCAGTTTACAAAATCCTCTACAAAATGATAACTTACAATATAGATTGAATAAAAAATCACACATCACAATTAGGAACGAGTACAGTTCATTTTACATCAGCAAAACATACAAACTATCGCGGTCGATATTTAGGTTCTTGCTATCAGCCCTCCTGATGGCAACCATCATGTCATGGCTAACTGTGATGGGCAACATCAAGTAGCCAGCTTCCCAATCTTACCTGCATATTTACAAGAACCTTAGATTTTTTTTAACAGAGATGAATAGATAGTAGAAATAATATAATTGCAACAAATATAAAAATGAATTAAATGTCCAAAATTCTTAAATCTTACAGTGCCTAGAAATGAGATTAACATCCACTATAAAACCAGAGTAAACATGAAGTTTCTTAAAATTATTCCAAAGAAAAGTGTGTCAAATGTAAGTCAAATGGCAAAGTAACAAAACACACAACACAAAACTGATTACTATAGCAGCAGTAGTTGAGGCCATATAAACCTGTCAACGAAATTTGGTATAATCATTTCATACCGTAAGTAACCCCTACTAATGATGCCCGGACTCAAGATATTCCATTTCATATGCTCATTATTATTCGAACAAATGAAAATGAAATATTTTATCTTACAGCCAATGCACCAACACTCACTGAAGGATAAAAGCTACAAAGACCATATACCTGGGTTTATAACATTACAAAATGTTGGGCACCATAGGTAATTAAGAAGACAAATCTTCAAGCACTACGCATATCTAACTCTACACCAGTTTCTATTATAAAGAAATAAAACAGAGTAAAGGGAGGCAGAAAGTTTATGTTTACAACTGTTCTGGATGGAGGCATTTAGTACGTAACATCCTGAACATGGTGGCATGTACTGGGAACAAGAAATTCATCATTGTGATATATATTAAATTGAGCGAAGATCAGGAGCTACTTGTACGCATCAATTATATAAGCTGATAAAGTAAAAGGACACCAGTTACTTCTAGTTACGCATATAAAAAATAATACCAACGATTGTATAAGAAGCTTGACATAAATCCAGGAACAATCAAGAGTGACTTGTACCAGATTTTGATGTTAACAATAACCGAGAAATCAGGGGGCTGTTTGGTTTGTGCCCCAACATGCCCTGCCAAAATTTTAGCATAGCCAAAGTGAGGGCATGAGAAATTTTTTGGTGTGGTAGTGTTGTTTGGATTATAGCCGAAGCATCTACCAATTTTTGGGCAAAATGATTGGATCGCTGTTTGGTTTCTAGCCAATTAACATGCCACATATCTGTATCTGATGTGTCTTTTCTTTTTCTTTAGCAAACGAGCATTTTAGGTCCTAACTTGAAATGTTTATATAACGAGCAAATAAATCATGATGACCAAACAGAAAAGGGGCAGAAAGAAGGTTCAATGAAGCAGCATGCACGCATGTTTGCCGAGTGAAGCACACACGTACTAGCCGGCTGGATCAATACGATCCATGGAGGCGTAAGCATACAGGCTAGCTAATTAATTTTCTGGCTCATGTAATAGCCAAGCATAGTACGTGGGGATGCTAGCAGTAAGGCCAGCTTTGGCTCAAAACAAAACAAACCCCAGAATACATAGTCGTCAGCTATTTTGGCTTCCCCTTTTTCTTCAAGTAGTGTTTTTCTTCCAAAGGGAAATGTCTTTCATAACAAAAGATACAAAGAAAACAACACGTATATTTGCAGATAACAAATGTGAATAACCAAGAATTCCATGGCAACGAGCACCACCATCATCTCGGTACAATAGCATGAAAATTCATGTGGCATAAATTGGAAATCAATATGATGGCTATTTTCACCACATAACAGAGAAGCAATGTAATAGCAGGCCTAGTTAACAAACAATCTACTCTTGGTCAATGGATTCAGTGAGATAAATGAATTACTTTTCCCCATAAACAAGAAAATTCCAAGGGACCAACAGGAACATCTTATTAAACTAGTAGTCTCTTAACTAACTTGCAGACCTCACAAATTTTACACTGCTAGACTCGCACAGTCAGAGAAGAAAAAAAATAAAATAGCCAGCAGTGCTAGTCTATCGTTCGCTGTGACATGCGGGTATCAGGAAAGGAAGTGACCACTTTTTCTGCATCAGGTTCAGTACAAGAAAATTTGAGAGCCCCTGAGGAACTATGCTAGAGCAGAGCAATCATCACTTGGAAAGAAAAGAAAAAACAGAGCGAGAGGGTCAACCTTCTTGTTCTGTGCACAATCATGGTGGGTGGCGCGGATGACCTCGCTGTCCAGCTCGCCCAGCTCGTCGGGCTCGAGCGTGGGATCCCAGTCGTCGCCGTCCATGGAACTGGAGAGGCGGAGAGCTCCTGTTCATCTGAATCGAAGCAAAAAATCGATTGGGGATAAGAGAGAGAGAATGAAGGAATCAAGGAGAGATGAGACGAGGGGGAAAGTAGGGAGGGACCTTGTGCGGGGCATGGTCATCGCCGGCGAGGTCAAGCTCGGGCCTCCCGTAGGTCACGGTCGTCGGCCTCTGCTAGTCCGTCGCTTGCTGCTCTGAATCTCCGGATGGCGAGGCAGCTTCACGGCCTGGGAGACGGAGGAGGGAAGCCCCTGGTGAGATCCATGGTTGGCCGCCGCTTCCATGGGCCGCTGCAACCGCCGTCGCCATGGATCTCGGGCCGCCATCATCGGTTGGAGGCGGGGAGGTGGAGGCGGAGGACGGGGATGAGGAGACGAGAGGCGTGGCGGCGGAGGACAGGGATGAGGAGAGGCAACGTGTGGCGGCGGCGGATGGAGAAAGAGACTGGGGACGGGGAAGTGTGTTAGGGTTAGATTTTATACGGGGAAAAGTTTAGGGCTTTAGGCGGGCTTTTCGCGGGCTTGCGGAGTTGTAGTGGGCTGTTCATGACGGTTTTCAAAACTGTCAACAGAAATCCGTCATGCATTAACAGGTTTCTTGTAGTGGAAGAAGAAAAAGAAAAAAGAGGAGAAGAAGAAAGGAATAGCTAGAGGAGAAGATCGAAGAAAAAAAAGATAAAAAAAGAGGAGAAGAAGAAAGGAATAGTGGAGAAGAATATTCTATTTTCTCTTCTATTTTCTCTTCTTCTCCTCTATTCCATTCTTCTTTTCCTCTTTTTTTTCTTTTTTTCTTCTTCTTATTTATTTCTCCTCTTCTTCCTCTCCTCTTCTTCTCCTTTCTTCCTCTTCTTATTTTCCTTTTCCCTCTCATTCTTTTTCTTCTTCTATTAACAGAAAAAAATCCTAACTTTTCTAAAAATCTATCTTTTGCATACGTGAACATATATATACACAGAGAACATACATACATATATACATTTTTATAAAAATGCAAAAAACAAAAAATCTAAAAAAAGGGCATATACACGCTCCTTCTTTTCCTTCTTCTTCCTTCCTTTCCTTCTTTCTCCTTCCTCTTTTCTTCTCCAACACAACACTTTTTTTCTTAAATGTTACATATGAACATATAAAGAGCATTATACATCATATACAGAGCATTATATATACATTGAACATACATACATACATATTAACAGAAAAAATGAAAAATAGGCCGCGGTGGTCGGCGACGGCGACGATGGTTGGCGGTGGCGCTTACGGATGGCATGCGGGGACGGCAATGAGAAGGAAAGGGCAGGAGGCAGGGGCTCACAGCGCGCGGAGGGGTCGAGGTCGCCGGTCGGAATAGGTGTGGCGGCGGACGATAGCGACGACGGGCACGGGGAGGGGTCGGGGCCGGCCTGAGGCAAAGGCAGTGGCGCGTGGGGCAGGGACGGCGTCGGGGCGACGCGGGGCAGCGGTGGCGTCGAGGCGGCGAGGTAGAGGCAGCGGTGGAGCGGGGCGGCGTGGTGAGGCGGACGGCGACGGCGCGGGGTGGCGCGCGGCGACGGGGGCGGTGACGACGGCGTGGGGTGGCGCGCGGCGACGGGGGCGGCGACGGCGGCGGCGGCGACGGGCACGGGCAACGGGGCAAAGGGCGGCGGGGCAACGGGAGAATGAGGAACTTAATGAAAATTTCACAAGTGTTTTCTTATATACTGAGAGCATTGGTCACGGTTCGTGGCACCAACCGTGACCAATGCCCCCCTTTAGTCCCGGTTGGTGCCATCAAGGCCTTTGGTCCCGGTTGGTGGCACCAACCGGGACTAAAGGGGGGCAGTGGTCACAGTTGGTGCCACGAACCGTGACCAATGCCCCCCTTTAGTCCCGGTTGGTGCCACCAACCGGGACCAAAGGCCTTGTGCTGCCCCGCACCCAAATGTTTAGTCCCACCTCGCTAGTTGAGAGGGAGCCGCACCTGTTTATAAGGTGCGATGCGCCCTCCCTCTCGAGCTCCTCTCTAAAGCAGGCTTTCGGGCCTAACCGTGCAATGTGTGCCTGTGGGCCTAGTGGGCCTCCTGCGGGACTGAATCCTGGCCCATGGTAGGGTTTCTAGTCGTATTCAGGCCGTGGGTGCCCAGTAGGTGGCCCTTTTTTTTTCTTTTTTGCTTTATTTATTTTATTTTGTTTCTACTTACAACAAAATACTTATTGTTGCTATTTTTATTTCTTTTCCATTTTTTTGTTTTGTTTTCTGTATTATTTATTTTCTTTTGTTTTTTGCTTTATTTTTTAATTCTTTTTGCTTTTAGGTCAGCAAAATTATAAACTTTCTGTTGCTTTATTTATTTTATTTTGTTTCTACTTACAACAAAATACGTATTGTTGCTTTTTTTCCAGTTTTTTTTGTTTTCTGCATTATTTATTTTCTTTTGTTTTTTGCTTTATTTTTTTATTCTTTTTGCTTTTAGTTTTAGAAAAATTATAAACTTTCTGTTAGTGCCATTAGTTTTCAAATTTGAAAACATTTTTTTAGTTTTTTTGTTTTCTTTGTTGCTTTATTTATTTTATTTTGTGATTAACTTTACTATAAAAATAGTTTTTTCCCTGTTTTTTATTTGTTTTTTGCATTATTTATTTTCTTTTGTTTTTTGCTTTAATTTTTAATTCTGTTTACTTTTAGGTTAGCAAAATTATAAACATTCTGTTAGTGCCAGTAGTTTTAGAAAAATTATAAACTTTCTGTTAGTGCCATTAGTTTTCAAATTTGAATAGTTAAAATTTGAATTCTTTGAAAATTGTTTGAATCACAAGTTTGTGATTAACTTACTAAAAAATGAGAATAGATGCGCTTATAGAGAAATTTCAACCTAAATTCCTAGTAAATTTCTATGAATTTCACTTTCTGTTAGTGCCATTAGTTTTAGAAAATTATAAACTTTCTATTAGTGCCATTAGTTTTCAAATTTGAATTCTTTGAAAATTGTTTGAATCACAAGTTTGTGATTAACTTACTAAAAAAATGAGAATAGATGCGCTTATAGAGAAAATTCAACCTAAATTCCTAGTAAATTTCTATGAATTTCAGAGAAATTCACTATGAATTTAGGTTAAACTTTTCTCTATTAGGGCATCTATTTTCACTTTGAGAGGAGCTCAACAAGGCAGAGAGGGAAGGGCTTATAAACCGGTGTGAGCCCCCTTCGGTTGGCGAGGTGGGACTAAACTCTGCCCGCAACGAGGACCAACCCTTTAGTCCCGGTTTGTGGCACAAACCGGGACTAATGGTCATGGGCCAGGGGCGAGGAGCAAAATTATAAACTTTCTGTTAGTGCCATTAGTTTTAGAAAGCTGAAAGTTGAAAGTTGGCATGGGCCAGGGACTAATGGTCATGGTATTACGAGGGCCGAACCATAAGACATGAAAGCATTTCAAATGAACTCTGAAAAAGTTGAAAGTTGGGATGGTATCATAATTTCACCCACATAGCATGTGCATGTACAGAACGGACAATGGTAGCATGTTCGTGTGTTACAAAGTTGCGGGAGAAAGTCTTCACTTTTTCTTCGCTTGTGTCATTTGCTTATTGCGCCATAACCATGGATAATCTTCATTGTTTATCAGGATGCTTGGGTCAGCCTTGAGATTGAAGGGAGGAATTTCATGAAACTTTTCATAATCTTCAGACATGTCTGTCTTGCCGTCCACTCCCAGTATGTCCCTTTTTTCTGAAAGAACTTTGTGGCGCTTTGGCTCATCGTCTGATGTATTCGCTTCCTTATCTTTTATTTTTCTCGGTTTGGTAGACATGTCCTTCACATAGATAACCTGTGCCACATCATTAGTTAGGACGAACGGTTCGTCAGTGTACCGAAGATTTTTCAGATCCACTGTTGTCATTCCGTACTGTGGGTCTACCTGTACCCCGCCGCCTAACAGATTGACCCATTTGCACTTAAACAAAGGGACCTTAAAATCAGGTCCGTAGTCAAGTTCCCATATGTCCACTATGTAACCATAATATGTGTCATTTCCGCTCTCGGTTGCTGCATCAAAGCGGACACCGCTGTTTTGGTTGGTGCTCTTTTGATCTTGGGCGATCGTGTAAAATGTATTCCCATTTATCTCGTATCCTTTGTAAGTAAATACAGTCAAAGATGGTCCCCTGGACAACAAGTACAACTCATCACAAACAGTGTTGTCACCTCTGAGACGTGTTTCCAACCAACTGCTGAAAGTCCTGATGTGTTCACATGTAATCCAGTCATCGCACTACTCCGGGTGTTTGGAGCGCAGACTGTTCTTGTGTTCATCGACATACGGGGTCACCAAGGTAGAGTTCTGTAGAACTGTGTAGTGTGCTTGAGACCAAGAATATCCGTCCCTGCATATTATTGAGTCTCTTCCAAGAGTGCCTTTTCCAGTCAGTCTCCCCTCATACCACGATTTAGGGAGACCTATCTTCTTAAGGCCAGGAATGAAGTCAACACAAAACCCGATAACATCCTCTGTTTGATGGCCCATGGAGATGCTTCCTTCTGTCCTAGCGCGGTTACGGACATATTTCTTTAGGACTCCCATGAACCTCTCAAAGGGGAACATATTGTGTAGAAATACGGGCCCCGGGATGACAATCTCGTCGACTAGATGAACTAGGACGTGCGTCATGATATTGAAGAAGGATGGTGGGAACACCAGCACGAAACTGACAAGACATTGCGCCACATCACTCCTTAGCCTTGGTATGATTTCTGGATCGATCACCTTCTGAGAGATTGCATTGAGGAATGCACATAGCTTCACGATGGCTAATCGGACGTTTTCCGGTAGAAGCCCCCTCAATGCAACCGGAAGCAGTTGCGTCATAATCACAAAATGTAGATTATGTAGGGTAGGTCCCAAAATGTAGATTTCTTCTTCCACATGGGTGCGTGTCCCTCAGCGTCATTCGGAATAGCTAGTCCACCGGGACCCTTTCCAAAGATTACGTAGTGTAAATCATTGACCATAGCAAGCACGTGATCACCGGTGCGCATGGCGGGCTTCTTCCGGTGATCTGCCTCGCCTTTGAAATGCTTGCCTTTCTTTCGACATTGATGGTTGGTCGGAAGAAATCGACGATGGCCCAGGTACACATTCTTCCTGCATTTGTCCAGGTATATACTTTCAGTGTCATCTAAACAGTGCGTGCATGCATGGTATCCTTTGTTTGTCTGTCCTGAAAGGTTACTGAGAGCGGGCCAATCGTTGATGGTCACGAACAGCAACGCCTTAAGGTTAAATTCCTCCTGTCTGTGGTCATCCCACATACGTACACCGTTTCCATTCCACAGCTGTAAAAGTTCTTCAACTAATGGCCTTAGGTACACATCAATTTCATTGCCGGGTTGCTTAGGGCCTTGGATGAGAACTGGCATCATAATGAACTTCCGCTTCATGCACATCCAAGGAGGAGGGTTATACATACATAGAGTCACGGGCCAGGTGCTGTGATTGCTGCTCTGCTCCCTGAAAGGATTAATGCCATCCGCGCTTAAAGCAAACCATACATTCCTTGGGTCCTTTGCAAACTCATCCCAGTACTTTCTCTCGATTTTTCTCCACTGCGACCCATCAGCGGGTGCTCTCAACTTCCCATCTTTCTTTCGGTTCTCACTGTGCCATCGCATCAACTTGGCATGCTCTTCGTTCCTGAACAGACGTTTCAACCGTGGTATTATAGGAGCATACCACATCACCTTCGCAGGAACCCTCTTCCTGGGGGGCTCGCCGTCAACATCACCAGGGTCATCTCGTCTGATCTTATACCGCAATGCACCGCATACCGGGCATGCGTTCAGATCCTTGTATGCACCGCGGTAGAGGATGCAGTCATTAGGGCATGCATGTATGTTCTCCACCTCCAATCCTAGAGGGCATACGACCTTCTTTGCTGCGTATGTACTGTCGGGCAATTCTTTATCCTTTGGAAGCTTCTTCTTCAATATTTTCAGTAGCTTCTCAAATCCTTTGTCAGCCACAGCATTCTCTGCCTTCCACTGCAGCAATTCCAGTACGGTACCGAGCTTTGTGTTGCCATCTTCACAATTGGGGTATAACCCTTTTTTGTGATCCTCTAACATGCGATCGAACTTCAGCTTCTCCTTTTGACTTTCGCATTGCGTCCTTGCATCGACAATGACCCGGGGGAGATCATCATCATCGGGCACATCATCTGGTTCCTCTTGATCTTCAGCAGCTTCACCTGTTGCAGCATCATTGGGCACATCGTCTGGTTCCTCTTGATCTTCACCAGCTCCCCCCGTTGCAGCATCACCGTATTCAGGGGGCACATAGTTGTCATCGTACTCTTCTTCTTCGCCGTCTTCCATCATAACCCCTATTTCTCCGTGTATCGTCCAAACATTATAGTGTGGCATGAAACCCTTATAAAGCAGGTGGGAGTGAAGGATTTTCCGGTTAGAGTAAGACCTTGTATTCCCACATTCAGTGCATGGACAACACATAAAACCATTCCGCTTGTTTGCCTCAGCCGCATCGAGAAACTCATGCACGCCCTTAATGTACTCGCGGGTGTGTTTGTCACCGTACATCCATTGCCGGTTCATCTGCATACATTATATATAATTAAGTGTCCAAATTAATAGAAGTTCATCATCACATTAAAACCAAAGTGCATACATAGTTCTCATCTAACAACATATAGCTCTCCAGAGCATCTAATTAATTAAACCATACATTGAAACTATGTAAAACATTTCAATGCGAAAACAAATGCGATCATAATCGCAACCAAGGTAACAATTGATCCAACGGCATAATGATACCAAGCCTCGGTATGAATGGCATATTTTCTAATCTTTCTAATCTTCAAGCGCATTGCATCCATCTTGATCTTGTGATCATCGACGACATCCGCAAAATGCAACTCCAATATCATCTTCTCCTCCTCAATTTTTTTTATTTTTTCCTTCAACAAATTGTTTTCTTCTTCAACTAAATTTAACCTCTCGACAATAGGGTCGGTTGGCATTTCCGATTCACATACATCCTACATAAATAAAATCTATGTCACGTTGGTCGGCATAATTTTCATAAACAATAAATGAACCAATAGTTATAAAGATAATATATATATACCACATCCGAATCATAGACAGGATGAGGGCCGACGGGGGCGGATACCAAAACCATCGCACTATATAAGATGCAATAATAAAACTAAGAAAATAATACAAGTATCTATGTAAACATACAAGTAAGAATATTTTTCCTTTCAGAAGGAAGATAAAACAAGAGGCTCACCACGGTGGTGCCGGCGATGAGCTCGGCGCGGGTGATCGACGGCGGTGAAGACGGGGACGGGGCGTGACGGACCGCTAAACCTAGACAAATATTATGGAAAATGGAGTTTGGAGGTCGAGCTTGGAGAGGAGAAAGCTTAAGTAGTGTGGCTCGGGCATTCCATCGAACACCTTGTGTGCATAGGAGGTGAGCTAGAGCACCACCAAGCCCTCTCCCCCTCGGCGAGAGAAAAACAGAGCACTGGGGTGCTCTGCTCGCGAGCGAGGGGTATATATAGGCACCTCATTGGTCCCGGTTGGTGACATGAGCCGGGACTAAAGGGGAGCCTTTGGTCCCGGTTCAAGCCACCAACCGGGACCAATGGTGGTGGGCCAGGAGCGAGGCCCATTGGTCCCGGTTCATCCCACCAACCGGGACCAAAAGGTCCAGATGAACCGGGACCAATGGCCCACGTGGCCCGGTCGGCCCCCTGGGCTCACGAACCGGGACCAATGCCCACATTGGTCTCGGTTCTGGACTGAACCGGGACTAATGGGCTGACCCGGCCTGGACCAAAGCCCTGTTTTCTACTAGTGACGAGACGCCCGGAGACGGAGCGGGGGGTCCGCGTTCGCGTTCGCCATCGTCCGCGTTCGCCCTTGACATTCTGATTTGAATGATTTCCTGTCAGATTTGATTCCTACAAGCAACACAGTGCTAGCAGTACATCAGAACAAATCACTACAAGCCTGCACACCACACAACAAAAGGTCCAAGGCAAGAACAGATCAATACAAGGCTACAATCAGCAGACAACAAAATCGATAGCTAGCAACCAACTGGACAACACAAGTTACACATGCAGCAATTAGTAGTTTAGTACTTAGTAGACCAACACCACATTAGCATCAGCACAAGTGCACAGATAGGAGCAGCAGCTTGAGGGGGCACACGACAGTAGCAGCAATAATCAGCACCACTAGTAGGCAGCAGCAGAGCAACCAGCATCAGCAGCAGCGGAAAATAGCAAGCAACTCCACCTCGCACCAAAAGGAAGAGAGCTCGGACGTGGATTTTTAGAACATCTGTAGCCGGGCCCTGCTATCCTAACTGTCCAATATTGCTTTAAGATCTGTGCAACACAACTAACTTCCTATCTGAAATTTTCTCTTTTTCGTTTCTCTCGCATAAAACATGTTTTGAAGTTCAAACCTTTGCAGCGTGGCAAAGCATTCTATCTAGAATCTAGGATAAATCTTTCAGATTTTTTGGTCAAAAATAAATATACAAAAAATGATTTTTAAATCTAAAAAAACATTTTTTGTATATTTATTTTTGACCAAAAAATCTGAAAGATTTATCCTAGATTCTAGAAAGAAAGCTTTGCCATGCTACAAAGGTTTGAACTTCAAAACATGTTTTATGCGAGAGAAACAAAAAAGAGAAATGTGTTTGCACGAATCGCGAAACGCAAAATGGATGGCTAGATAGTGAGGGCCTGGGTGCAGGTGTTCTATTATATATTTTCGAAGAGAGCTCACCAGGAGGTGGCAGGAGCAAATCGAGGCAGGAGTAAGTAGTAGTGCTCGGGAGCGAGGTGGATGAGCTCTCAGTCCATCAGTCGGCAATGCAAAGTGGAGGAGATCCGACCCCGACAGCTAGAGGCGCGAGGAGAAGCTTCAGCTCCGGCAGCCAGCGGCGCCAGGAGATCCGTAGGCGCGAGGAGGAGAGCACCCTAACCCTGGCCTCCTCCCGTCAACGCGCCAGTCGGTGGGGACGGCGCGCTCCGCCTGGCTCCTCCCCTCGACGGCACGACGGCACCTGGCTCCTCCCGTCCACTGGAGCGTGATGTGGCGCGCTAGCTTGACGGGGGCGCGGCCGCGTGCCTCCTGGATGCCATGAACGTCGACGGAGCGGCCGATGGGGTGGCGGAGGTTGAGCAGCATGGGCACGGCGACCAAGCGGCAGAGGAGAGGACGGGAGGAGGAGAAGGGGAGGCTAGGGAGTGGAGGCGCGACGGGGATGAGGCGAGCAGCGGCGGCGGCGAGCTCGGCGAAGAGAAAGAAGGGGGAGGAGAACCGGATGCGAGGCGGCGGCTAGAGTGAAGCAGAGGGGCGCGACGGATGGCTGGTTCCACATGGGCGTGCTTCCCTTTATATGCCTACATGTGAAAATACGAGAATGCCCTCTGTGTGTCGCGGGATTTACACGCGGTGGCATGAACTTGACCACATTATTTATTGTACCAGTGTTACGTTCGATCCGACGGCCAGGGTCACTCCGGATGAAGACCAGACGGCCTGAGAAAGCTCCATTTCTTCCCAGACTCTAACAGTGGGATTCGTATACATCGCCATCTTTCTTAGATTACGGAGGTGTATTTTTAACAACACAAGATATATATTGATCACCTGATATTTTGCACAATTCGAGGGACATTATAATATATATGAGCCACCATTTCCGACGGAAGTCTTGCCGCTACACCATTGCATTACTTTTATTATTTTTGTCCACATGAACTAATCTTGACTTATTAGCTTGTCTGTACCACGGTTTACCATTGTGGCAGCTGGGGAGAGGACGGGCCTGAAGTCATATGTATGCACAAAAAGCATCTGCACTGCGTTCCAAAACAATAGCCCTTATAATCACACTCGATTTGATGTCCTTCGCAGCGGTCCATGTAGCTTCTCACACATAGCGGGTGTACACACATCTGATATCCCCACATTTAGATCCATACAATGTTTTGTTATATCCGCATCTGAAAGTAATATCACCATGGAGGGGAGACAATAAATATCATAAGCGCATATAAAATCTGATGGTCAGGTTGGTGAGGTTAGATCCTGCAGGAAGAACAAATTAAATGATACCTGATGCTAGTATAAGGAAGGCCAGTGTTAGCAGTAGCGCTAGAGGAAACCTCATTGTAGCTCAGATGTGGTGTAATGGTGTGAACAAAACGTGACGTCGGAGTTTGGTTGCCTGAACTGTGAGTTGTGAGGAAGATCAAGTGAGAGGCAATCCCTTTTATAGTTGATGTGATATGAGTGGTCATTACTCAAATCCAGAAATAGCAATAAAGTGGAAGATTGGATAAGTCTGCAATTAAGTGCTTTAATTTGTAGATAGATACATGTTCATGGTTTCTAGCAAAGCAAGGGAAAGCGGTAAGTTACTCCTTATATTAAGCCACATGTTTGACCCAAAAAAGTTGAAGAGAAGAGCAGATTATATATATCCAACCATTGCTTAGTCTATTGGGCTATGTAAACCCAATGCTTAGGGCATCTCCAATGCCGACCCGTAAATTTTCTCTCGCATCCGTCCCCGGCAGGCGGACCAGTCCGTGGGCACGGATGCAGGAGCCGACTATCCAACTCTATCCGCATATATTACAAACCGGGTTTCAACAAACCTACAAAATTAATGCAAACCCGATGGAACTCATCAAAGTTCAGATATAAAATAGTAGAAATCATCCAGACATATCATGCAAATAAGTCTAGTACAATAATAATTCAAATTCAACTAGAAATAGTTGAAATTCAACGATATTAACCAGATGTTCAACAAGTTTTTCATGGATTGATCAAGTTGTCCCACACATACTGTCTCTTAGGCTTCATCCAATAATGTTTGTGTGTTAATGGTCTGCCCTCTGAGCTATGGTATATCACGGCAGCACGAGCATGATGTACAACGTGTAGAGAATCATTGAGTGAGTGAATTAATCAATCAACATGTAGAGCTAGAACAAACAAAACTTACAATCTCCTTAACTGCTGTGCGCAATGGTCACCTTGCCTACAGCCAATCAACCGCGCCGCAAAACTTGGCGACCGTGATCTGGATGGTGTACCATTAATACGATAACGACTTCACATTGTGTTCTTGAATGAGTATGCATAGACAGAACATACGATCAGGGGCTTGTACAAATTGTTTTACTATTTTGTATGTTCTCATATATGTCAATTTCTAGAACGATTTTATATATACTATGGATACTGCAATGAAAGATCTGTTGTCTGTGTTCCTTTGTATTACAGTGTTTCACCTGACTATCATTGGCAGGGGTTGGTATGTAACAGAAAATAATTAGATCCCTTACATGCAGAATGGAGACGGTTATTCGTAAGAAACCGCTTGAGACACCTAAATAATTCTAAGAGGTTTTAAATTGGAAACCTTATGTGGTGTCCACGACGTTGGAGGCAGTTTCGACCGTCGTCGCTGCCCTGCGGAGAATTAGCAACACAAGCTGAGGCGGAACTGTAAATCCGCCACCGCACCATGTAACGAAACCACCTCCAAATCCCAATAATATGATAGTATAAATGTTTATTGAATTTTCTTAACTTTTTAAAACCGATCTGAAGCTAGTAAAAGTCTGATAGTGCTGCCATTGCCGGGGATTGTCTCCAACAAGTTGGTAGATTCTGGATTTCGTTATTTTACTTCCTTGTTATTTACATTGCTTATTTACTTTTTATTATCACTAGTTTCCTTTCTACACATCAAAAAACTCAGAAGCAACAAAAAAATAATTAATATTACCATGTAGTTTCGCTTACCTTATCATAGCAACTTTATTGACTCCAAGAAAAATAAATTTTAGCTGATGAACTTTTCGAAAACATTCATGACAACTTAGAACTGATAGATTGACACATGGGAGCGCGCGCTCCTGATTTTTAAAATGTGTTTTATACATATTTTGAAATGTCAAAAAATTGCATACAAAAACTTGGCGCATACATCTCGGTATTATACATGCTCACAAAGTCGTTTCGTAAAAAACCGACAACTTATGTGTCGCGTATGAAAAAGACAAAATCCAATGTTAAAAAATGCTTTTCACAAGACATTCTTTTGTTTTTTTTACACAAGCCACAAAAAATACCGGTTTTCTCCGAAACTTGGCGTGCACACATATAATGTCAAGATGTATGCGTCAAATATTTGTTTGGAATTTTTTTCACATTTTAAAATATATTTTTCGCATGCAGAAGCGTGCGCTCCCGGAAGCACCAACGGATTTCCGCTCCGCTAAAAGAAGTTGTTTGCATATGGACATTGAATGCTAAGTATGGTTGGAATAGACTTGATAAACTTTTTGATTCAATTGATGACGACTATGAATATTTTGATAAAGTAAAAATACTATGGTCCCTCTTAGGATAAACTTGGGGTCTGTCACCGCACTGCGCACCGCTCGTTTTGGACGCTTTTCAAACTGCGTTTAGGCTAGTCATAGTGAAAGTAATTTAGCTAGTAACATAGTGCATTTAAAAAAAAAATTGCTTATGTGAGATGTAGTTAAAGGAAAGTGATAACATAATATGTTACTGTAACATATCACTTTTGAAGATAAGATAAGTTACAACCTAATAAATGAAGCTATCTATGACACCACTACTATGTTACTTTGTATTTAAAAAAACTTATAGTAATGTCATATGCATGACACTAGTATAAGTTACTCCTCATTATGACCAGCCTTAGTCACATATTTTGTTGTCACGAGGAGATCGCACATGAGTATCTGTACCTCATCTTTTCACGAAGGTTCGTGCCCACCTACCCGGGTTTTGGGCGGTGTTGCGACTTGCGAGTGAGTTGGATGCGTCCGGCCAAGGGATGACCTCGTACGTTTTTGGCGGCCAGATACGACCTCTATCTGGTACGTGGCGTGTGCAGCAAAGACAGAGTCCACCGCTATATCTTGCTTGGGTTTTGAGACTGCATCCGGCACGAGAACTGAATCCAACGAAAACTTGGTACTCAGCCGAGCCACACTGTTCCTTCGCGGACATGCGATAAAACTGAAACGATACTGAGAATATTAGCATGACCCCTGCGTAAGGATGACACACACAAATCAAACCGCGCCACACTGTGACACTCCTGTCCACTTCGTCCATCTAGGCGCAACGTGAAACAGGCTCAACCAACTACAATATTTATTTAGATCCGGCCGTTCGGTTTTCCAAGGACGTTTTTCGAGGGAAAATAGCGCCTGTTGGCGGCTTACCGGCGCTATTTTCGATGTGGGGGCCTCCGGTTCCCAGCCACGACCAGAACAACATCGACCCAAAATTTAAAACGCCCAAACTCGACGAAATTTAGTTAATTTGAATGAAATATAGGCAATTTCATTGATATTTAGCTGAATTTACATAGATAAAACATAAAAACTAAGCCTAGTTTATGCCGAGGAGGTTGTAGAAGACGGTGTAGTCGTCGTCCCCGTTGCCGTCGCTTGGCAACCCGAGCCCTGCCCTGGATCGCCGCTGCGGGACGGCTTGCTCGGCGCAGAGACCTCGTCATCGCTGTCGGAGAGCACGATGGTACCGCCCTCGTCACGGCCTTGGCGCCGCTTGACAAACTCTTCCAGAACACGGCCATGTCCACGTAGTCTGCGCGCGACCAGGCAAGGCCGCTCTCGAGGTCGGCGGCCATGTCCACGTGCTCCTGCTTCATCACGGTCGCCGGCTCCGTCTTCGGCTTCACCAGGCGAAAGTGGCCAGTGGGACGGGAAGGGACACGACCACCCTCATTTATAATGTGGTTGTTGCCGCGGCTGCGCTGACGGAGTGGCGTCTCCTATGGCTTGGGCTTGACGGGGACGAGTGCCGCCGGCGCCGACCTGGAGGAGCGGGAGCCAGAGGACAACGAGTGCGAGGGGTCCATGCTTCGTGGCAACCAGGAGCTTCCGGGCGGCGAGAGAAGGACGGCAGCGACGGGTACTCCAGCCGTGGCTCGTTGCCGCCCTCGATGTGCACGAGGACGGCGGAGAGAGTTCCCCTAGGTGCGCCCCACCATTGAGAGCGGTCCTCTGAGTTGTGGCGCCCCCTCGACGTCGGGCCGCCATTAGTAGATGCCAGCTGCTCGGCGTGGTGGCGCTGGAAGTAGGAGGTCCACAACGTGTGGTTGTCTGCCATGAACTGTGATTCTTGGCGTGCGGACTCCGGCATGTTGGCCCGGATCACCTCAATCTCGGCGGGGCGATCTGCGTCGGAGGCACGGGGACGCCACCGACGCTCAGCCGCCATGCGCCCAGCACGTGCATGTCGGGTGGCGTTGGGTAGTTCACCTCCTACAACAGGCGAGCTTCGCACTCATGCAGCCAACGGCAGCCGAAGCCGTTGGCCACCACCCTGTCGCCAGGAAACCTCTCTGCCATGGCGACTGTGCGGATGACGATGAAGGTCGGATTTTTGGGGGCGAGAAACACTACAAAAAAAGACACATCCATGACATTTTGGGCCGAACAAAAAAAATTCTGTCATACATATGACACTTCTATGACGATAATTGTGACAAAACCCGGTATCATCATAGATGTCGTGGGCTCCTACTTCTATGACAAAAAATCATGACAGAAAATGGGCTTTTCATCCTGGGCGGGCCGGAGACGCAGCTGCATGACATTCTTTGGGCCGTCCATGACGGAAAAAACCGTGGTAGAAGCGAGGGGGAGGAAAATTTCGGGGAGTTCCCGATTACGGTGGGAGGTCGGGGGCCGAGCAATGCGCGTTTTTCTCGTACACGTACGCACGTGTGTGCGAGGCGTTGGCTTTAACTGAACTCAAGCGAGGCGTTGGGCTCTAACTGAACCCGAGCGATTGCACTGCAGGCTACGCGTTACTGAACCCGAGCGATCGATCGATGGCTGTTAACTGAACCCGATCGAGCGATTCCTTCGCTACTGCTGCTAACTGAAGCCGATCGATTGGATGAACAGTGAGCGTTGCAGGGGGGTGGATGAACAGTGAGCGGTTGCGTTGCCTCTGGATGAACAGGACCCCGTGGTGTGGAGGGATGGATGAACAGTAGACGGTGGAGGGGCGCCCGTGGAGGGGTGGCTGAACAGGACCCCGTGGTGTGGAGGACTGGAAGAATAGTAGACGGTGGAGGGGTGCCCGTGGAGGGGTGGCTGAACAGTAGCCGGTGGAGTAGCGCGCGGTGGAGGCTGGATGAACAGGAGCCCGTGGAGGCTGGAGGAGGTCGACGGTAGCCCGTGGAGGTTGGAGGAGGTCGACGGTGGAGATGAACAGTATCTCGTGGAGTCCCGTTTTGCGGTACGCCACACCCCTCCCGATGAATAGAACCCCTGTTTCGACCGTAGGTGGTCCGTTTCGTCCGTTTTGCGGTACGCCACACCCCTCCCGATCAACAGGACCCCGTTTCGACAGTAGGAGGTCCGTTTCGTCCATTTTGCGGTACGCCACACCCCTCTCGATCAACAGGACACCCGTTTCGACCGTAGGAGGTCCGTTTTCTCCGTTTTGCGGTACGCCACACCCCTCCCGATCAACATGACCCCGTTCCGAACGTAGGAGGTCCGTTTCCTCCGTTTTGTGGTATGTCAGGCCTAGTTTCCATCGCCTATTCCGTCCAATCCCTCCCGATGAACACGACCACGCATTATGTTCCGACCCAGCCGGTTGGCTCCCACGCGTTCCGTTGCCTCCCGATGAACACGACGCATTCCGTTGCCTCCTCATGAACACGACGCATTTCATTGCCTTCACATGAACACGACGCATTCCGTTGCCTCCCCATGAACATGACGGAGACGCTGTTTCTCCGTTCCGACCCAGCCATGTACACGAGCCCTGGCCGTACGTATGCGCGAGTAGGCGTTCGAGACCCCGCCCGTATGTACACATACGTGGCCTTATTTTTTTTCTTGCACCCTGGCCGTTGTACGTACGTGTATATACTACGTGCGCGCCTCTACTACGACACGTACGCACCTCTACTACGACACGTGCGCGCCTCTACATCCACCAGTATATATGTACGAACACGTTCGCGACCAGAATGACAACGCTACGTACGCTTCGACCAGGTGGATCCCGACTGTCAGGCACTTCCTTGCGTGCGAAGATGTAGCTGGTGGGTCCCAATAGTCAGGGGGGCGAATCGTTTCTTTTTTGCCTGGACGCACTTCCTTGCGTGCAAAGATGTAGTTGGTGGGTTCCAGCAGTCAGGGGGCCGAATCAGTTTTTTTCCCGGACGCACTTCCTTGCGTTCGAAGATGTAGCTGGTGGGTCCCAGCAGTCAGGGGGAAATGTTTTTTTCGTGAAATACGGTGGCCCGTCCGATGGGTCCCCGCTGTCAGGTGAGGCAATCATTATCTTGCGCGTAATAAGGAGGCACTTCCTTGCTGCGGCCGTGGACCCAGCTGTCAGCCTCTCCACGTACAGTCCACGTCCGATGGAAGTCTTTCCTTGACCACGTTGACCACGCCGCGCCGAGAGCACCACGGCGGTGGACAACGGCGAGGACTAGGAAGGTGACGACTCGGAGCCGGGGAAGACGCAGCAGTGTATGCCCACGCAAAGAGGAGTACGATGGTTCACTGGTTCGGCTGCGGTGTGAGGCTGTTGTCGCCGCAGAATAACAGGGGGTGTGGGTGAGTAGAGGGATGGCCTCGCCAGCGGTGGGAGTAGTAGGGGGCGGCGAGGCCTCCGCGGCATCACAGCCGGCCACGGGAGACAGGAGCACGCGGCACGACCGGCGCAGGTTTGAGCGGCTGGAGCAAGAAGACCAGAGGTTGAATAAACACTACAGCCGTTGGATGAACATCGTACACTAACATGAGCTAGAATCGTTCATATTGACTAAGTTGACAAAGCCCCCCGTCCCCGTCAACTTGGTAGGCCCACAAGTCAGTCTCCCACTATGTTGGATTCCAGCTGGCAGGGGGAATATTCATTTTTTTGTGCGTAATAAGGAGGCACTTCCTTGCGTGCGAAGATAGCTGGTGGGTCTGACATGTCAGCGGGGGGCACGTTATTTTCGCGAAATACAGAGGCCCTTTCTGTGGGTCCCAGATGTCAGGTGGAGGAATCATTATTTTGCGCGTAATAAGGAGGCATTTCCTTGTGTGTGGCCGTGGACCCAGCTGTCGGCCTCTCCACGCACAGTCTACTTCCGATGGTGTCATTCGTTGACCACGTTGACCACGCTACGCCGAGCGCATCCAAGGTGGTGGACGACAGCGAGGCCCCGGACAGCAACGAGCCGGAGATAGGAAGACGCGGGAGTAGAGTTGCAGACGGAGAGGTGTATGAGGGTTAACTGGTTCTAATGCGGTGTGGTTCGGCAGTCGGTGGAGAAAAATAGGAGGTGTGAAGGGATGGCCTGGCGAACGGTGGAGTAGCGCTTCATAGCGAAGCGTGCTAAGCAGAGCTGCTAGCAGCAGGAGGCGGGAGGTGGTCCCGGCGGCGCTGGAGGAAGAAGACGAGAGATTGAAGATGGATGTCGGTCGTTGGATGTAAATCTAACGGCTAACATGTCAGAATCATTTGTTGACTAAATTGACAACGACTTGCATTGGCTTCGACCTATTGGCCTACATTTCAGCCTCCAAAAATGTGGCACGTATTCAACCCATTTTTTCAGAATTTACAGTCTTTTCTTTGCGTGGTAGAATTTACAGTCAATTTGATCTCGTTTTTTTTGAATTACAGCCATTAGCTGGGCTGGGTGAACAAATAATGTAGCGTCCATGCGGCCCATTTACATTATTTTCTAAAAAATTACAGGCCATTTGTACTTTATCGAAATACACGATTTTGCTGAGCTGATTCTAATTATAATGTTGGGTTGGGCCAGCAATGTTATCAAAAACTAAAAAAGGGCTGAGCATTTTGTTATAAATATATTTAAATAATAAGTCATATTATTACATTCGTCCTTAAATCTTACCAAGCTTTTGTACACAATCATTAGGATTTTCATGCCAAAACAATCCAGGATTTATTTGTTAATAAATTATTTTTATAAATTAATAAGATGTGGAATATTATTTTTTTATATATGTAAGTATCTGTTAAATATATGATGACAATAAAAATAATATATAATAACATATAAAATAATTTAAATATATATAATATAGTTAGAAGGGAAACATAAGTTGGACCTGGCGTTCCTATTCTTATATAGAAAAATAGAATAGACCTCTGCGTTTTCTTCAAAAAAATACATAAATTGGGCTGCCAAAAATAAAACCTCGGATGAGAGGTCCATATGCCGATCGATACATGACGGCCCTAAGAAAATACAAACAGGCCTATAGGCCTCCCATCCGAGGTCATGGGCTGCGCATGTTAAAAATGAAAGCCTAGACGGAGCAACCCAAAACCACGTCCAACACTTGCCAAAACTTCGTCCCTCGTTTTCTTTGTGTTTCGCACACTCGATATTGTGTGGGCATTTTGACTATGCATCATATGAAGATGTGCTATACAAGAATGTTGATCGGCATGATGTTAACTAGTTGATAGTTCCATTTTCGACCATGAATAAAACTTCCAACATGATGTTAACCCTGTTTGAAAAGGCCGTGTTAATATAAATGATCTGCCTCTGAAAATTGCAGTTTCTTATCTGAAACTGAACTTGCTGTTTCTTATCTGAAACTGAAACTTGCAGTTTCTTCTCTGAGAATCACATTGTCTGCACTTTTATACTCCTATAAAACTACATTTTTTACGTGCTAAAAATAGATATCTAGAATTCATAAAATACTTTATATGCTCAATACTGCAAATCTGAAATTCAAAAGACATTCATATCTGAAAGTACTCTCAAAATACACAACACAAGACACAATTCACCACCTACAAATACTGACAACCCTAAGCTTCTCCTGACAATTCACAACCTGCCCGACTATTGGGCTGGGGGGGGGGGGGGCAGCCCCTTCCTATTCCTCGGCGGCAGACAGCCGCCCCATGAGACGATGTGAACGGCGAGGGAGACGATGGCGGGGAAGCGTCATCGGGCCAACTGCTTTTCTCCTCTTGCAGTTGGGTTCGGTCGACGAAGACTTCACCGGCTCGCTCTGGCAGGACACCCTCACAAACGGCATCATGTAGATGCTCGATTCTTCAACCTCTGGTGGATGCTCCATCTGGGATGGATATTCCCACCACCGCTCCCTCACGATCGGATTCGGTGAATCTGTTTGCTCCATGGCCTAGAGGAGCAGCTCTATGTACTTCGGCGCGACTCCCTCCGGGAGTATCGCCGCCTTTTCGCTCTGTTGCAGATATTTGGCCATGGATGTCGCCGTCGCCGCTAGTTGGTTCTTGTTGTCAAACCAAGACTGTATCTCCAACATCCTAGCTAGTTTCACATGGTCGCCGTCTGCGATCCTCACGTATCGGTTGTACTCCTCCATCGATCTACTTTTCCACAGCACCTTCACTCGCCGATGGTAGTTTTTGAGTGGAAGAGGAGAGGAGCAACACTGGTTTTGGATTAGAATAGGAGAGGAGTGACGCTGGTTTTGGACTGGAATAGGAGAGGAGGGGCAGTGGTTTTGAAATGGAAGAGGAGAGGAACGACGCTGCATTTAGATTGGAACAGGAGAGGAGCGGCGGTGGTTTAAGAGGAGAAGAGCGGAAGAGCGGCGCTGGTCTTGGAAGTACTTTTTTGTTGTTTTGCGTATTTTGGGTCAAAGTTTGACCACGTACTGTATTTGACAAGCAAAATGTGAATGCATATCACCAAAAGTTGTATCGTTTGGTTCGTATCTGAATGTACTTTCAAATTATATTATTTTTGCAACGTATAACATATATTTTGTGTGCGAAAATCATGGTCATTATGACCCAGAATAAAAGGGAGACTAGTTAATGTGGGGTCGCTTTCTTAATTGAAGGGTAAATTGATTTTGATTTTGATCCAGTCACAGCGCGCCGGCCCTCTCGTCTAATCCTAAATCGCTGCTACACGCTCCTCTCCCTCTTCTCCATTGCAAAACCACCCCCCTCCTCTCCATCATCTCCATTCCAAAACCACCGTCTCGCCTCTCCCTCTTCTGATCTTCTCCATTGCAAAACCACCTCGCACTCTGCATATATGCCGGTTCCATACGTACATTTGTGCAGTTCCACCAAAATGCAGCTGAATAACCCTGTTTGCACAGATAATGAAAAAGCGTGATTACATTATAGTGGCACTAGTTGATGAAACACACAAAATAAATAGAAGAAAATATTGTGATAGTATCATAGTATGCCATGCTGCGAGGGCGAGATGGGCCCTGCGACGCCTCATACGGTACGCCTCATACTGGACATCGTCCTAAGTCTCCCAGATACACCTTCTGCCAGTGATGAACATCAGTGTACAACGGTAGTACAAGGAGGCGGCTTGAGACATTCAAATCTCTATTTTTGTACATATCAACTAAAATTAAGCACCCCAGTTTGCAGAAACGCTTAAACATTAACAATGGGACTAGTTGATGAAACATACATTAACAAAGAGAAGCACTTTCTTTATCTACATTGGAAATGAAATGATAGAGATGACACTCACTCTATTTTAATTGTATTATTACTTCATTTTATCAGTGACACTAGGGTCGAGCAGGTGACAAACGAGGTGTACCGTGCGTCGCAAGGATGGAGGCCGGGGGTGCTTAGACTGGGATGGTGAAGCTGGCTCTTTCATTCACTAACATGGATGATTCAATTCATGGGACCTTTTGGTGTAGTTCACCTAAAATGAAGCAATGTCCCATGAGCTAGCAGCTTCTTCTTCAATTTCTTTTAAGAAAAGGGCTCCAGCCCCGGTTCCATTTCCATCAGAAAACGAAACCCACGGAGCTTCTTCTTCATTAGTTGCAATAAAATTGAGCGACATCAAGGTTGGTTGTGAAGCTCCTGGAATGCTCAACTATAATTTGGATATCATTTGTGCAGTTCAACTAAGATCGAGCGTGAAATGTATATCTCTATTTGCACAAAAAAGGTGGAAAGGAGGGTGACTAATAAGTGATGAAACATGCATCAAATGAAAAGAAGCATGTTCCTTATCTGAATGGCAATCCTACAAGGACAGTAGCAATTTCTAAAGCACTGGCATTGCTAGATATTAGTGTGGGCATTAGGATTAACTATGACAACCGTTAAATACGACATTACTTTGGGCATGGGAGAGTAGGCGGACCAGGACAGTTGCATTTCTAATGAGAAGAACCAACTTATCTTAATGGGAAATTTTAGCAGGACATGTAAAGAAGTGCCATTGTTTCATATTACTGGAGGCATTACGTTGAAAAAACATTGGTTTAACGTGTCCTTACTTTTAACAGTGCGACTGCTACATTTTACCAGTGGCATTACATAAGAGTGGCTCGGGGCCACAAACATTAGAACAGGATATCTGGGTTGGTCCCATTTTTGTTCGGTATAGCCACCTTATATTGTGGGAGGCTAGCAAATCTAGTGCTAGACTTACTCTGTTGATTTGTCCCCCAGTGCACACTTTCTTTCCTTTTTCAACCAATAGATCGGGTTTATATTGAGTTTGTACTGCGTTTCCCTTTATTTCCCTATTAGACCAAGAGACCAGTTGGATAGCCAGTCTCTGCTACTTTTCGCCCCCATTATTTCCTCTTTCGACCAAGTCCTAGATTCAGGTAACAAATCCTCCCCCACCCTGATAATCCACCAGTATAGGGGATTATAACAGTTTTCGAGGGTAAAGTATTCAACCCAAATTTATTGATTCGACACAAGGGGAGCCAAAGAATACCCTCAAGTATTAGCAGCTGAGCTGTCAATTCAACTACACCTGGAAACTTAGTATCTGCAGCAAAGTATTTAGTAGAAAAATAATATGATAGTAGTGGTAACGGTAACAAAAGGTAACGGTAGTAAAAGCAATGTTTTTGGTGTTTTCTAGTGATGATAGCAATAGCAGCGGGAAAGTAAATAAGCGAAGAACAATATATGGAAAGCTCATAGGCAATGGATCGGTGATGGAGAATTATGCCAGATGCGGTTCATCATGTAACAATCATAACCTAGGGTGACACAGAACTAGCTCCAGTTCATTGATATAATGTAGGCATCTATTCCGAATATAGTCATACGTGCTTATGGAAAAGAACTTGCATGACATCTTTTATCCTACCCTCCCGTGGCAGCGGGGTCCTTACGGAAACTAAGGGATATGAAGGCCTCCTTTTAATAGAGAACCGGAACAAAGCATTAACACATAGTGAATATATGAACTCCTCAAACTACGGTCATCACCGGTAAGTATCCCGATTATTGTCACTTCAGGCTTCACCGTGCAAGATGGGATCAAGAACTCTCATATATTGATGAAAACATAATAGGCTCGGATCTGAAATCATGGCACTCGGGCCCTAGTGACAAGCATTAAGCATAGCAAAGTCATAGCAACATCAATCTCAGAACATAGTGGACACTAGGGATCAAAGCCTAACAAAACTAACTCGATTACATGATAGATCCCATCCAACCCATCACTGCCCAGCAAGCCTATGATGGAATTACTCACGCACGGCGGTGAGCATCATGAAATTGGTGATGGAGGATGGTTGATGATGACGATGGGGATGGATTCCCCTCTCCGGAGCCCCGAACGGACTCCAGATCAGCCCTCCCGAGAGGTTTTAGGGCTTCGCGGCGGCTCCGTATCGTAAAACGTGATGATTTCTTCTCTCTGATTTTTTTCTCCTCGAAACTCAATATATGGAGTTGGAATTGGAGTCGGAGAGGCAACAGGGGGCCCACGAGGTAGGGGGCGCGCCCTAGGGGGGCAGGCGTGCCCCCCACCCTCGTGGAGAGGTGGTGGGCCCCTGGCCTTCATCTTTTGCAGGTATTTTTCATATTTTCTGAAAAGTTTCTCTGTGAAGTTTCAGGTCATTCCGAGAAAGTTTGTTTCTACACATAAATAGCACCATGGTAATTCTGCTGAAAACAGCGTCAGTCAGGGTTAGTTCCATTCAAATCATGCAAGTTAGAGTCCAAAACAAGGGCAAAAGTGTTTGGAAAAGTAGATACGATGGAGACGTATCACACCCCCACCCCCTTTCTTCCTTGTTTGAACCAAGTAGTACTAGATTCGAGTGCATGAACTAGTTTTACCTCTTAAACATAAAAAAAATTAGGTGGTTTTCGAACAGCCGGTCGATCCTATCTACGAGGGGGCCTGAGAAATAGTAAAAGATACAAATGCAGCGACGTCAGGAGCTCGGGAAGTAGAGCAAGGCCAGTTTCGAAGGAAGTTATACTTGATGGTCACCGGGATGTCGCTAGGTGGGCGGCGGGAGGCCGGATCTGCCCACACTACGGCAGCGAGGAAGAAGGGGTCGGAGGCCCTCCCTCGCCAGTGGTGCTTGGGAGAGAATGGCAAGGCAGGCTGATCGGGACGCGTCCAGCAGTGGGTAAGAGCCGTCGTCGAGGACGACCGCGTGAACGTTGCACCTTCTCATCTTCCCCAGTAGAGAGGATCCGGCTAGATCTGTGACCAGCGGTTAGCAGAGAGAGAGAGAGAGAGAGTGTGTGTGTGTTTGTGTGTGTGTGTGTGGCCACCGCTTTCGTGTTTAGATCTGGAGAGGCCAAGATAGTCTGAAGAGAGCAACACTAGCAAGCAAGCGCGGAGGCTCCTGCCTATATAGTGGAGTAGTACTAGTTTTCTTTTGTCTACCGGAGCCGGCTTAACCTCGTCAATGACTATCGAGAAGTCTTCATGCACGTGGCCCGGAGGCGCAGTTGTCGTCATTTTGATCTGAAGCGCCGGATTATAACATATAACACGAACAAATGCCACATGACAAGAAATCATAACCTCACTGCCCAAAGGAGACAACATGAATCCCGACGGACAAAGTAGACGAGGAACAAAGCTCAAATTAAAGATAAACTCATAGAAAAGGGGTCCGTCGATAGATGTCCTAATTAACATAGCCGGCTTGACCTAGATGGTATCCGAGTAGTCACTGTTCGTGCATGTGCCCCCAATGACTAGCCCAACTCAGTTATCGTTGTTTAACCCTCGCAGTGATCCGAAGCACATGACACCTAATTTTGTGAGATGACAAGAAACCTTTTTTTAGATTTCTCACCACAACTACAACCATGTACAACACAGCCTGCACGATATGTAGACGATAGCCAATCTAGGCGTGTCTGCTGGAGTCAAGTCACATGCATGGACGAACTGATCTTCCGTGTCTTGCAGGGATCATCCAGGCACCAACGTAGTACAACACTTCTCTAGTACTATCGCTCGTCTCCCTCTTCTATTAAGTCACCCGACTTGCGGGGCCGGGGAGTGTGCCTATGGTCGGTTCTCAATTACCGTCCCACATGAGTGTGCAAATGCAATATGACGCGCGTTCCATTCGGAGAGCAGTGTGCCAGACCGACCGATCGTCTGGGATGTGACGCGAACGCGGCGGGCATGCTGTATACTCCGTACATGTGTACCGCGGTTTTCTAGATGCTTTGCTCCATGGCGCGGGCGCAATCCATGGATACAAAATTAGTATACTATATACTATTTAAAAGTTAAGGGCGGGGCTTTTCCTGCGCGGTAGGCGGCGGGGCAGTTCCGCCTAGTCGGTTCGACAGAGACGCGAGAAGACGAGGGAGTAGGCTGCTGCAAACATAGGGCTGTGTGATTTGATAGCGAGTTACTGCTGGACAGGTGGGGCCCCATGATCATGGGAGAATGGAAAGCCACTACCCTGCCGTTCGCAGCTGGTAGTTCGCTCCTACTCATCCCCGCATGTCCTTCAATACTACGGCGGTTCGCTCCTAGTCGTCCCGTCCATTCACATTACGACAGTTCCACTAATCCTAACCCTCCTCCCAAATCCATGGAGTAACAAATCTCCACAATCGGCGGTGAGTACAAGGTTAGAACCATCACCGACGATGAGTTCGACGTCATCTACACCCGTTCTTCTGCGACGGTGAAAGGATGCCTTTCTCGCTTCAGACGCATGTTCGAAGACTCAGATGATGAGTGGGTCGCTGGGCTAGATGTTGAGTACACCACAGTCCTGTGACGAGAGAAGGATCTAAAGGACGAAGAAAGGAAGAAGCCCGCCGTGATCCAGGTTTGCGTGCATGACTTATGCTTCGTCTACCACATATGCCATGTCGACATTGAGTGCTAGGATTTTAAGGACTTCCTCTAGAGCAACCTAGTCAAATTCATTACTGTAGACATTGGTAACGACAAAGAAGTCCTGCGTCGGATAGGCCTCGTTGTAGGCAACACCTTCGACCTCCAGAAGAATCGGCTGATGTCCTCTCGTCAGCCTTCAGTGCTGGCCCTGGCAGGAGCCATGGTTCATCCTTCATACGGTAAACTGGAGAAACCTCCATACACGTTTCATCGTCATGCATGGCAGCGGATTGTACTAGATATAGACCACATCCACTACGCTACAATGGATGGCTACCTTTGCTTCAATATCTAAAAGGGTTGGATGAAGAGCAACAGCCAAGTGTGCGGTTCAAGCAAAGAAGTATCGACCAAGAGGAAGAGGGACAAGGACGAAGTCAAGGACGTGGACGAGGACTCCGAGTAAGGTGGCAGTTTCGTTGCTCATAGTGGTTCTAATGCAGTGTCTACCGGAATAGTTGCAAAGTTTAATTTCAGGTGTGCTTAATTTAATTTGAGGGGTGTGTTGTGCTGAGCCCCTAGGAGAACTATGTTATGTTTCTTCTCGTTACTTTAACTCTTCAGTACGTACATACTAGTATTTCTTACACTTCATCCTTTAGTTGGTATAGTACTATCACTCGTTTCTTCACATTATATACATACAATATATATGGCCAACATCAAATAGCCAGCAATTTAGTTGTCAAAGAATTTCAGGGTGCTTAGTTTTGTCAAAGAATTTCAGGATGCTTAGAGGGTGCTTGGATCCAAGGGACTTATTTTAGTCTGACTAAAAATAGTCTCTTTAAGAGGCTAAAGTTCCAAGCACCCCTAACTAAAGAGGGGCTACAACTAGTCTTGAGACTAAATTTTTTAGTCAGGGCTACCCCTACTAAAATGTGGATTAGTCCTCTCTCTACTCATTTAACGCCTCTCCTTTAACAGAGGCGAGTTCTGGATTGGAGGGTTTGGAGGATAATAAATGCTCATTAACTTGATTTTAGCCTTTTTAGTATTTGGATCCAAGCATGGGTGAGGCTAGCATGTTTTAGTCCCACTACTTTTAGTCATGGGACTAAAACGTATCCAAGCACCCTCTTAGTTTTATTTGAGGGGTGGGTTGTGCTGGATACCATTATTGTGACTAGCCTTTTTAATAGTACTATATGCATAATTTGGCAACGAGCGCTCTCTATATGTACAAAAGTATACATTGATACTACTGATGTACAAAAGTATACATTTTTTGAAAGGCTAGAGGGCGGGGCAGTCTAGCTTGGTCGGTTTCACGAGAGGTGAGGGCCTTTGTGATTTGACGGCTCATTACTGCTGGAAGGCGGGGCCTTGTGATTTGACTGCTCGTATAAATGCGCCGACGACCTGATCGAGGAGGAGCAAAGAACCGTGCGGTATACTCAAGTTTTCCACTGGAGTAGTACTGCGACGGAGGAGCACGAAACACGGCAGTCCAGTGCCATATGGCGATAAAAAATGATCTAATTTGCTAGTCATCTCATTGTTAGCATTGTTCTATTCATTCCCTCAAAAAAACCATTGTTCTATTCATGCCTCGCAAAGAACGTGACACGTGCGGTGAAACACCGGAAGCAAAAGATGAAACACAGGAGCAAAAGAAGAAGGAAGATTATCACCCCAAATGATCTAATTCGTCGTGGAGTCGTAACTGCTTCTTCATCGCCTCCACGACCTCCATCTCCTTGCGCGTCTCCTCCACCATCTTCTTCATTCTGTCCATGACGCGGGATTTCTCGATGCAAGCCTTCATCATCCGTTCCACGGACGCATTACGTACCTTGACAACAGTCGGGTGCTCGATGCGGAGCTTCGCCAACTCCTCCTTCTGTTCCATGACGAGGGCCTGCAGCATCTTCATCGAGGAACTACTATTCTCATGCAGCTTCTTCCAGCCGGCGTTCTTCTCCTTCAACAGGTCGATCTCGTGGCAGAGCTTCGCCTTGTCCTCCTAAAGTCACAGGATTTCTTCGGTCGCCTTCTTCTCCGAGGCAATGCTCTTCTTGAGCAGCATCACCAAGCCGGCGGTCAACTCCCCCTGCTGATTGAGCTCAGCGAGCACGTCATCGAGACTCTCCTTCAGCAACTCCATCAAGCCTTGGATGAACCCATTCTGCTTATTGAGGTGCTTATTGAGCTGATCGGGCATGCCGTCGAGGGATAACGACTCCAGCTCCACCGGCTTGGCATGTTCGCCTCCGCGGCTAGGGCGGTCCTGAGAGCCATCGCCTGCCCGTGAGAGATCTTTCGAGGTCTCTACGTGGCGGCGAGCCTTCTCTTTTTTTCCACAGCCTTGGTTGCCGCTCCCTTGCTACGAGTAGTTCTTGACCTAGAACTCTGCTCACCGGCCATGGCAACGACGGACGAAGAAGAAGCACTTATGAGGAGAAAAGGTAGAGTAATTTTCGGTTAGGTAGTTCCCCTTTTTATAACCTAAGTACTAGCACTAGTACTAATACCTGCATAGTGGGAGCACGTTCATGTTTGGTAAGTACTAGTAGGTGTGAGCAGGCTTTCGAATGTGATGGGAACAAGGTAAAGATTAATTGATGGTTTTGGTTTCGAGGCCCGAAACGGCTCCCGATGAGTTTAGCGGAACATAAATTTCAAGTACTACACTGCTCAAATGCGTAAATATTATGTTACTGTCAAAAATTGGCACAAAATACGAAGGAGACCAATGGAAGTACTACTCGTAACCCACGATTTAACTACTCGCATGCGCGCAGTGGAGTAATAATGTCTTTCTTCTGCTCTCACGTCCACTCAATTTGCATGCGCTGTATTAATTGACCAACAATGAAGTGAACGACTTTACACGCGTCAAATTATCACATGGGGTGGATCTTGGTACAAAATTGTGCCCGCCCGTGTACCCGCGTGTGCGTGCGAAGGAATGAGTGCGTGCGTGGCGTGCATGCACATCTTCGCTTCGTGCATGTACCGCTAGTATGGCTCAGGGAGGATGAGTACATTCTTCTGGAACCAGCAGCACGTCACTCTGATCAATCCACACAAGGAGGTCGCGACAACGCCTCCACATGTGACATGTGGCTTCATGAACTGTAAGAGAGACACTGTGTAGCGTGCCATTGGTATTCTAATTTACGTGTTTTGCACATACTCGAAGTACTAGTAAGGTACACGTGCATTGCATGCATCAGATTTTGCAACCAAATTATGAATAAATACCACACTATAGCATGTAAGCTCTGAGTCATATATGCCTGATGTAGCCCTTTGTTTAATTCTTATAGTTCATCTCATTCAAAATCAATTAGTTTTTATAAAAAAGCTAAGAACGCGGGAATAGGAAAAACATAGGATTATAGTGGAATGTCGTCTTGAATCCTACAGGATTGTACGAGTGTTTGATTGTGCATATAAAAAACACAGAATTCTTTCAAAGAGGTTTGAATGGATGGGATGTTTCCTATGAAATCCACTACAAGAAATGTCGACATTTATGACAAAAATATAATGACCATGCTCAATTGGTCATGGATCAATGACAAAAAATTACAAGATGGTCATGGGGTGTCCAAGGGGGTCTACTCCTCACAATTGTGACCATCTATGTCAGAAAGGTCATAGTCTCATCACTCCAATTGGTCATGAAAGGTATGGCACTATCCATGGCCTTGTTTTGGGCCCAACATGACAAAATTAATATTGTCACAGGCTTGAATAATGATGACTGGGCAGACACATCAGCAATTTGCCCTTGTGTCATTGTATATGTGTAGTAATTTTGTTTACGTGTCATGTATACGTGTGAAATCAACCTGTGGGTGCATGACAAATGGGGTATATCTACACCTGGAATGAGTGACCCCAATATTTAGTAGGTCCCAGATTTGATGTGTGGGACCAACAAACCTATGAGACCCACTAACCCACGGGACATGTGGGATTAGCTAGCATTCAGGGCCCACATGTAAGACGAGGGGCCGAATGACCAATGGACCCACCTTACACATGGGACCATCTGACCTATAAGTACAATTGAATACTGATAAAATACAACAGCTGGGCTAGGTCCATTACAAAGAAGAATAATAGTTGAGAAGGTTGCCTGCTTACGATCAAGGCTAGATTTCTGTCCAAAAATCTAAGGGCTTCCCTTTTATATTTGTATTTTCAATTTAAACGACTTAAAATTGTTTGAGGATTATCTAAATTATTTCATATCTAAATAAAAAGATGTTTTTTGTAGTCACGTCATATTATTGATATTGTTCATTTAGTGAACGTGCATTATCCTTATAAAATTCGACTATTTTTTATAACTTTGACTTAGAACAAAAGCTAAAAACACACTTATTCGCGGACGAAGGGTGTATCAGTCAGCACGTTATACCATTGAAAATTTCATTTCATTAATTCAATGCTATTTTTTATCACATATAACCCATATTTGGTTGGTCTATTTTATAATTAAAATTAAATTTTAAGATGCATGCATTCATTGGAATGGAGGGAATATCTCCGGCAATTTTTTAGCTCGCGCCATATGTCTCAGCATATTTTCCCGCAAAACGCATTACCCGCGCGAGACCTTCCCGGCCCAAAGGCCCGAAACCAGACCAACCCAGGTCGTATAAAAAGTTCTGAAACCCTAACTCCTCCTGAATCCCCACCAGCGCTGCTCCCACCTTCTACTATCTCCACGATCCCCTCCCCTCCCACCTTGCCGAGCCTCGATCTGTCCGGATCTTGCCAATCCACACACGGATCCGGCCTAACCATCCCGCAGCTGTGGCGGCGGGCCACCAGGACGGCGGCGGGAACCACCAACCCATCTTGAGATCTCAACGGCGGCGCGTACCAAGAACTGATGCTGCACCAACTGCGCGCGTCACAAGGAGGGCGAGTGTGGTTGCTGCCGGAGCAGTGAACGCTGCGCTTGGCGTTGGACCAGCGGGGGATGGATGGGCCACGACGCTTGATTGGGTCGTTTCCAACTGCCCCAGCGTCGGCGGCGATGAGTTGGTGAGCCAGCAGACATGACCGTTCGCGCGCAAGGACCCCATGAATCCCGTGTACGCGGCCAAGGTGACCACGCCACTCGCAGCTCCATCTGGGCTATCCTCACTGTCATCGTCGCTTTCGGCCGGTCTCTTTCTTTTCTTTCTGAACACTATCGATTGATGAAGTTGTTTGCCCAAATTGATGTCTAAATGTGCCAAATCTACTGCTTTGTAGGTGCCAGCGTCGATGACATAATTTATCAATGGTGGGTTCAGTAGTAACTCAAATCTGTTTCTCTGAATGTGCCAGCGTGTGATGGAATTTATCATTGGTGAGTTTGGTAGTAACTCTAATCTGCTGCTATGTTGTTTTCAGCCTGGTAAGATAGTTGTTCCTGCCACTTGCTTAACTGTGTTACCTGTTTTCAGCTAGTGTACAAAAACAAACAAATTCTAGACATGCATGGAAATAATACTTGCTTGTTGACCTCTGTTGCATTGTCATGATAGTCGTTGTTAACTACAATGAGAACATTTTGTCCAACCTTTGTCCTATAGTGGGTGATTGTCTTGTGAAAAATACCTCTGTACTATACTGTCATGACACTTTGGTTGGCTTATCATAATTGTAGTTGTTTCCTTCTTATTACAGTATATGCATCTTACAACAAAGATGTTTCAATTCAATTGCTATGTGGTCTGCATGTTCTTCTCACGTGTGATATTTCTTGATCCCAGGATACACTAGTAGAAAAAGGGTCAAATGTTCAGCTCATTAGTCCCGGTTTGTATTTGAGCCGGCACTAATGTGACCAATAGTGCCGGTTCCAACGACTAGGCGGGTGGCGCTCATTAGTACCGGTTCATGGCGAATCTTTAGTACCGGTTCGTGCCACGAACCGGTACTAAAGAGGTGGTGGCCTTTAGTTGGTGGCTCCAACCGGTACTAAAGACCCCCCCCCTTTAGTACAGGTTGGTGGATCCAACCGGTACTAAAGGTGGCGGCCTTTAGTACGGGTTGGTGGCTCCAACCAGTACTAAAGACCCCCCCCCTTTAGTACCGGTTGGAGCCACCAACCGGTACTAAAGGTGGTGCACTGCCACCCGCAGTGCACAATGTTTAGTCCCACCTCGCTAGTTGAGAGGAGCTCGCACCGGTTTATAAGCCCCGCCGCGGCTACCGTGTCGAGCTCCTCTCTAAGCAGGCCTTTCTGGGCCTATTGCAAGTCTTCTGCCCTGTGGGGCCTACTGGGCCGTATGGGCCTGCATCCTGACCCAACTAGAGGTTGGGTTTCTAGTCGTATGCAGGTCGTGCCGGCCCAGTAGGCGGGCTGTTTTTGCTTTATTTCAAAAAAAATATCAAAAAAATCCAACAACCGGGACTAAAGGTCCCCAAGACCACGGCGTGCCTCATGCCACGTGGTTGCCCTTTAGCACCGGTTCATGCTGAACCGGTACTAAAGGGGGGGCTTTAGTGCCCACACTTTAGTGCCGGTTACCGAACCGACACTAAAGGGCCTTACGAACCGGTGCTATTGCCCGGTTCTGCACTAGTGATATTCTGCAATCCAGAAGAACTGGCTACTTAGAAGTGGATGACAGTGAACAGGAGAAGCTATGGTTTCTTGATTTGTTGTTATGTGTACGTGTTGTCATGAAGCATAGTGGTTCTGGCTTTGTGTAAAATCATTATAAGTATAGTACCTCCTTAGAGGAGTTTAACGCTGAACTATGTATGTGATTCATGTACCTGAAGTATCCACTATGATGCCTATTGCTGAAAACAATATAACTATTTATTGATAATATTAGTTTGTGGCTGAAATTATCTATTATGCCTTTTTTGAGGTAAATCTACGACGCCTAGTGTAACAAAAATGTGCAAAACAACGACTTGGCCAAGTTAACAAAATTAATGGGCTAAAATTGATAGGATCGGTCTCTGGATGTGGCCCAAAAATGAAACGGGGTAAAATGAATGGGCTGTATTGTTGGGCTTTGCGCATTTAGATACCTTATTGGACTGGGCTGGTGAAAATTGTGACCTTATTTTTCAGTCATCGGTAATGCCATCAAGGCTGCCACATCATCACCTTAGCCACGTGGCTGAATCCATGTCAGATCCTAAATGGTTCAAGTAGACCTCTAGTGACAAAAACTATTACTCAAAGATTTATCGACCAAATGATTTTGGTTATAAAATATTTGACCAAAGCATTCAAAAGGTCATGTTTGTTCGTTCTTGACGGCCAACTATTGACCATCCAAATATGGTCATAAATGGATAACAACGATGATTCTTTGACCAAATTTGAGGGTCACAATTGAGTGTTTTTCTTGTAGTGATCTAGTGCAAATGAATCATATGGAAAAATTACTATGGTTTACAATCCTACGAATCAAACAACCAAGATAGGAAAAATTCCTAATGATTAGAATCGTCCAAAATTCCTTTGAGAATCCTTTGAATCAAAGAAGCCCTTAATCTATGTTATGATTCATGGAATTGTGCGTTGTAAAGCATAAAGTAAAAACAAATAATGGCAATTCAACTAGAAAAAAAGTTTGGGCAGTTATGATATGGAAGATAATAGAACAAAAGAGAACCACTGTTGTTTTGAGGTTTGTGCATTATGCTTAAGTTCAACCATGGAGTCTGCTAGATTGTACATGTGGCAAAATCCGGTGGGGGCTAGAAGATGGTGCGAGGGGCCGAGTGGAGGGAGACTATGAAGGAATGCACAAGTGCGAGATCGATATTTAGAGAGAGGGGGCGAACATGTGCACTGTTGCGCGCAGTGGCGGAGCCATGAAAAATAAATGAGCTAGGGGCCAAGCATTGCTAATCCTTTACGAGGAGGGTCAATTCATGAACTTAAACCACTTTTAGCAGCAATTGTCTAATGATCACATTCTTATTAGCCTCGATATATAGTGATGTTAGGGGGGGAGGGGGTAGGGCCCTTACTGCCCCCTGTCTTCGCCATTGTGCACACATTTGAGAGATGAAGCGGAAGGCATGGATGATGAGAGGGGGGCATTGGATATATAATTAAGGGAAAATTTTGTTTTTGCCACTCTAGATTTTGCCAATTTTCCTTATGCCACTCTAGATTTTGACATTTCAGTATTGCCACTCTTAGCTTTTCAAAAATATCACAATTGCCATTATGTGGCAATAGCAAATTAATTTTATTTCACTTTTGCCACTCTAGCTTTTGACAATGTATCACAATTGCCACTCTAATTTATTTTGGTTTTGCCACGGAATGGCAATTGTGATAATTGTCAAAAGCTAAGAGTGGCATAACTGAAATGTCAAAATCTAGAGTGGCATAAGGAAAATTGGCAAAATCTAGAGTGGCAAAAACAAAATTTTCCCTATAATTAATGTGGGTGTATTAGCTATATATGTTAATCCTATATAGAAAGGTATAGATTGATCGATGTGGATGTGGGAAAGAGGGTGAGACCTCACTGGATATATCGATTGATCGGTTTGTGTGGAAAACTATGAAAGACCTAGCTATATACACACATACATAGAGGAATATATATCGTTGCGCATGCACGCGTGAGAGATAAAGAATGCGTGATATGATGGAGAGGGGGATGTGTGTGGGTGTGTGCCTTCATGGGAGACCGACCTGAAGAAAAAGATTGCATGCGTGCGATGGATAATGCCGACTCGTAGTGTGTGTGCATGCATGCACCAGAGAAAGTTAGTGGTACAATTATAAAGAGAAGACTACTGTGTGGGTGTAAAAGAATAACGTAAAGTTGAATTCAAATATTTGAATAAGAGATACCGATGTTTGAAACCTATGCATGCATGAATATAACGGAGATCTGCGCGGTGTGGTTTGGAAACGACCATGTTGTAATGTATACACATTGAACAAGGTCATACTGATTTGAATTTGAGATACCGATGGCAGACATCATTTGGCCACATCGCATCCATGCATGGACACACTATTCTAATTGGAGATGATGGGCGGCTTTCGCATCACATATCTATATCTATACCCCTATATATATATATATATATATATATATATATATATTATATTTTATATATTTTTTTGTGCGGGTAACTTTAACTTTGAAAGATGATCGTTGGATGAGGCGAATCCGATGGTTCAAAGATGGCAAATTTGAGCACTATTGGCCGTTGGATATCATCTAGATTCCACCAGATTTCGCCACATGTATAATCTAGAAGACTCCATGGTTGAACTTAAGCATAATGCACAAACATCAAAACACAAGCACTTCTTATTTGTTCTAGAATCTTCCGTATCAGAATTGCCCAAATGTTTTTCTACATGATTTGCATTATTTGTTTTTACTTTATGTCTTACGACGCATAATTCCATGAATCTAAAAATAGATTAGCTTTCTTATAAAAACTAGATGATTTTGAATGAAATGAACTATAAGAATTAAACGAACATCTACATCATGCATATATGACTCAAAGCTTGCATGCTATAATGTGCTATTTATTCATAATTTGGTTGCCAAATCTCATGCGTGCAATGCACGTGTACCTTACTCTAGTCTAAATGGTGTTTATGTGTGTTGTGCGTGTTGAGGTGCAAATTGTCTTTTTTTGGGTACACGTTAAGCTTGTTCTTCCAAAATTTCAAGCCGCGCCTTGTTATGCCGAAAATTCAAACTAGCGTCTATGTCTATCGTGCTGCGAAACTCCCGCCTCTTCAACCCGCGCCTTGTTAGCCCGAAATATTTAAGATATATCTTTGTCTCGTTGTGCTCCGACAACTCCCTCCATCTCAACCTGCGCCTTGCTATTCCGAAATTACAACGCCCGCGAAAACTCCCACCTCTTGTGGAATCCTGACACGCGAAATGCCTGTGGTACCCCTGAACCGAAAGAACCGCCTCAAATCGGTGGGGGTACTTTCCTAACTTACCCCATATTTCGGACAAGTGCGTCTCTAAGCCATGGTTCCCCACTGCCATCCCATCCGCCCACCCATTCATACACCGAGGTCGCGAAAATCCGCGACGAAACCCCACACCCTGCTCCGTCCGCCACCCGGCCGGAGCCTCTTCCCCGATGACGTCGACCAAAGCAACACCTTGACGTCCCTCATCCATCGTACCGGATGAGGATCCGACGTCGATCTCATCGTCCCGCCGGTTCAGCCAGCCCGTCCTCCACCTACAAGGAGCTGCCCCGATGTTCCCATCGTCTTTCGCGCCACCTCCATTCCCACACCGTCGTCTTCAGCTGCACCACCGGAAGAGCATCATCATCACCATTTCCTCGGATGAAGCTGCAGCCAAATTGGCGCCACCAAAGAGGTTGTACACAAATTACCGCATTTTCTTCTTGATTCAATCTCACGGTGCTACCGGCGCTCGGTCCCGAGCCGACAAGGCGCGACTCCATCCACGGCGGCGGCGCCGGCCACTTCCTCCACAGCGTCGCTCCCTCGGCGGCGACGTCCACATCAGTAGGAGTTGCTGCTGCTCTAGCTCTCACTCGCGCTGCTGCTCTGCTCTTGCTCTCGGTCCCCTGCCTGGTCTGCTCTTGCTACTTCTCTTGCTCGCGCTACTGCTCTCGCTCTTGCTCTTGCTTGCGATGCTGCTCTGATTTAGCTGCACTTCAGTCGACTGAATCGACTTTTGGGTCAGTCGATTTTCAGGGGGTGGGGGGGCTCGCCGGGGTGAAGGAAGAACCAGCCGCAGCGGGAAGGGGGGCTCGCCGGGGAGGTACCCCACTATCTATCTTAGGGTTCAGGATGGGGGCGGTGGTCGCCGGCGGTGGCGGGGCGGTGGCGTGGGGATCGCTGGAGAAAAAGCTCGGCACGGGGGGGCCTAGAGGGATGGCCGGGGCGGCGGCGGACCGCTGGTGGGGAGTGTTTTCGGGGCGGGGGGCGCACCGCCGGCTGCGGGCGGCGGGGGGCTGCTGTTTGGCCGGTGGTGGCTGGTGGCTCAGGGGGGTGGAGGTTGAAGATGAACCGTAGGCCCTTGATTTCGTATCCAACGGCTGCAAAATCGACTGACCAGAGATGAAAAAGTCAATCGACCGATGGGTAGCCTCACCTTGCTAGTGCGTTCAGTTTCGATAGCAAAATTCAGTTTCGACAACAAAATTTAGTTTCGACAGTTAAGTTCAGTTTCGACAGTTAAGTTCAGTTTCGACACTTAAATTCAGTTTCGACAGTTAAGTTCAGAGATGAGCGGCTGATGTATTTTACATCTAGCACTTTGTGGTTATGTATTTTTACGTCATGTATTGGAGATGCTATTAGAATTCCACTCAGGTTAACGTTGTTCGTTGTCTCTCTTGTCCTACTTCAGCCTCGGCATCGTACAACTCACCGGAGCTGCTCCAACGACGAAACCCTCCATCACAGCGGAGCAGTACCTCGGACTCCATCTCCAGACGCCTAAAATCTTCTTCCCCTTCCCCTTCTCGGAGCATCCTCACCGGCCAACCCAATCACGCTGAGATCGACATGGCTTCGCCAAAGAGGTTGTACACTTGTTGCATCTCTTTTTTACTCTACATGTTATATATATTGTCCACTGAGCACTCGTAGTAACAGGAAACACGATTATTTTATCCTACTATATGACAAGAAGTGAGGTATCAGGCAACTTAGCTATTCGTGATGGACTCTCTTGAATGCCATCATTATTTATCTCTGCGCGTTTGAGATGTGCATTTGTCGATGGGCCTGGGAGTTGAGCTAGTATGGCAGTGGCCTGGGTCCAAAGTAATAGAAGTAGCACAAAAACATTTTTTAGTGTAGGATTTTTCCTTGCCCAAGCCTGCCTACTAGAATCGCCAGTGCTTGAAAGGAAAAGTGAATGAAAAACATCGGAGTTGGAAAGTTTCCTATGGTACTACTTTTCATGAATTTGGTGCAAAGGAATGGAGCAAAGGAAAACTGTAGGATTTGTTCCTTTAGTGTCTCCTTGAAATAAAAATCGTAGGAATTCTAATTTCCACTTCTCCTCCTTTTAATATTTCTATTCATCAAGCACAAGACTAAGAGATAGTAGCATAATAGCATTATAACCGTACATTTTCTTGTGATTTGACTTAATCTCACCATGCTTTTTGCATCATGTCATCTTCCAATTGTTGTGAATCAAACACCCAGATTGACAGAAATCTTGTGTTTTTAAATTCTCTGTTTTGCATGTGCATTCCTATCCTATTCCTGTCTATTTCCTATCCCTGCATTGTTAGAATCCTCAAATTCAAACAAGCCCTTACTCAATTACTTCTGTTACAGATATGTGTCAAAGAAAACCTTGTGTGGTTTATCCTGCTCCTGCGGCGCTGTGTTCCACCCCAGTTCAGCTGCTCCAATGACGGAAGGGTTCACCACAGCAGGGATCCGCTCTCCAGACTATCTTTCACCGCCTCAGATCTTCTTCCCCGCCGCCGGCAGCCACGGCAACTGCATTACCATCATCAACTGAGCAGATGACCTTGAGGACTACATGGGTCTGCAAGAGAGGTCGCACTCTTGTGTGTCTGCTTACGTTATGCGTCGCTTAATATGATGACATGCTACATTATCGTCGTGTTCACCTATTAGACTCCGAGTCAGGTCCAAACTAATGCTGAAACTTGAGTTTTTAAATGGTTGTGGGGTACATATTGGGGCAGCAATCAGTACTATCTGTCTACTATCTAGTTAATCTTCGGTATCTACTATGAGTTTCACGTTGGGTGCAAACAAACATTAAAGGAGCCATTATCTATATTTTTAACTAAATCTATTATCTTCCTGCTATCATTGGTTTTGGGTCTATCCACAGTTTGCTACCATCACTCTGGATTTGTGCATGCACTCCTTACATAATCTCACTGTGTTTTATTCCTATGCATGCCAGTTATTGTACACAATGGAACTGATCATGTAGAGCAAAAGAGACGAGCCTTGCGTGGCAATAAAATTTCATGCAAACGTCGTTCCATGGTGGGCGCAAAGGAAGCCCCCCCTCCACCCATTTCAGATCGTAATCAAGAGGAAGATAATTGTTCTGAGGGGGATTCAGATGGAGAAGACCACTACTATACCCCATGAGGTCTTCGCTCTAACTTGGCATGCTGATGTTGGTAATATCATGCATATGGTGCCTTGCATTGCTTACTGTATACATTAAAGATGTCATCTGCTTAGTTTAGACATGCTTTGTGTCAATGCCATCTGTTTAGTTTCTTTATCGTATATGTGAATCATGCAATGCCATCTTGTCTAGCCAGGCATCATATATGTGAATTTTGCAATGCCACCCTGGTTAGCCAGTCATCTTATATGTGAATTATATCATGCCATCATTTTTTATTACGTGTTAAATTTGTCAACAATTTTAGTACATTCAACTACTCTTCCTATGCATCAGCCACTCGACACGGTCATGGAAAAAATCTGGAGTGCAAACAAGGTCTTCAGAGCAGACAATGCTATCTGACGAAGCGCATGTCTTGCTGGTTACCGATAGCTCCTCAGAGGAGGATTCAGAGACAGATGACCAGTCATATCCCCCCCCCAAGGTGCATGCCCTAACTTGGCAGGGTTATGTTGCTCATATCGTGCGTATGGTATCTTGCATTGCTATGTCATTTGCTTAGTTTAGACATGCTTTGTGTGAATGCCACCTGTTTGTGTCTAATTACCATATATGTGAGTTATGCAGTGCCATCTTGTTGCAAGACATTATATATGTGAATTATGCAATGTTATCTTGTTGCAAGGCATTATGTATGTGAATTATGCAATGCCATGCTGTTTAGGCAAGCGTCATATATGTGAATTATATCATGCCATCCTTTTTTTGTATTTCTCACTGCTTTTGTCGACAAATATATGTATATTCAACTGCTCTTCCTATGCATCAGCCATTTGAATTGGTGATGGAGAAATCTGGAGTGAAAATAAGGTCTTCAGAGCAGATAATGCTACCTGCTGAAGCAGATATCTTGCTGGTTACAGATAGCTCTTCAGAGGAGGATTCAGAGGCAGATGACCAGTCCTATTATCCCCCTGAGGTGTATGCTCAAACTTGGCAGGGTTATATTTCTCATATAATGCATATGTTGCATTGCAATGCTTAGTTTTTACATCATATACACAATATTGAATGCCATCTCCTTAGTTAACACATCATATATGCGATTGCCCTCTGCTCACTTCCTTAGTATATAAATCATATATTTGAATTATGTCATGCCATGATGTTTACATAGACAACATGTATCTGAATTATGGCATGCCAACCCATTTTCTAAAGACATAATATAGTTATATCATATCATCCTGTTTACATAGTCATCATATTTTAAATTATGTCATTCTATCCGTGAATTATATCATGCCATCATGTTTCCATCGACGGCATGTTTGTGATTTATGGCATGCCAACCACTTTAATAGACACATCGTATAGTTATATCATGTCATCCTGTTTACATAGTCATCATATTTTGAAGTATGTCATTCTATCCTGTTTAGTTAGCCATCATACATGTGAAATTGTGTCATGCTATCCTGTTTAATTAGCCATCATATATGTGAAATTATGTCCTGCTATTCTGTTTGCTTAGACAACATAAATGTGAATTATTTCATGCCCTGTTTTCTTCCCTACTATCCATTGCACCTGTCTATCTTACAATGTCTATACATTCAATTACTTTTCTTGTTTATCAGCCATTTCAATTGGAGAGAGTGGTGGCAGTATCTGTGGGAGTAAAAACACGGTCTTCAAAAAAGATCGTGCTACCTGTCGATGTAGATAGCACCATGGCTGTACTTGCCCAAGAACCAGCCCCACCACACATAACCCACACTCATGCAGATTGTACCCCTACCCAGTTGGACAGAGAACCAGCAACACCCCTTCTAACCCCAACCCCAACAGATAGACACCCAGTTCCCGTTAAACACAGCACCGTCTCCACCATAGAGCACCCAAACACGAGCAGTTAGTAAGGCAACTGCAGTGCCCAAATCACGAGGACCACCACTCTGAATCTGAAGTCAACGCTTAAAGCAGAAGAAGAATTGTTCTCAGGTCAGGTTCCGTAGCTATGGTTCATACTACTTTGCTCTTGCATCACTGTATTTACTGATACCAACTAATTTCAAATTTGAAGGATGCAATTGAAACTCCAATGGCGCAACAGGTATGTTTTAAACCTGTTTCTTCAATGTGTTTGGTTGTTTGCTGTTGTAACTTGCTCTATGTTGATTTCAGTTTCAATTGAATAAAAAGTTATGTTCTCATGCCATGCACATTACAAGTGTTGTTATTGTTGTGTAGTTTCCCACACTTATATTCTGTCTATGTTGCTTTGTCTTAAATAGATATGATTCGAACTGTATCTATCTTGATTTGGCAACATAAACTAGAATGATATAGACCATACAGTGACCATACTACATAGATATATGTTTGTTTCATGTTGTTATCCTATCCAACTTACTACTGAACTGGTTTACCAAAATGAGTTTCATATACTACATTGTAAACCTGAGATGTGTTTGTTTGTTTGTCTTTTAGAACGCGGATAAAATATTGGAGAAGAGTACCGTGTTATGCAATGGTAAAGGAAGTAATGCAGATAAGGTTCAAGATAGTGAGACATCCCTGTTGGTCTCCAAGAAAGCTGATAAAAACTATATTGAAGACACTGAGACAACCCCAAAGTCCTGTCTTGATGTAGTGTTCGAGTTACTGGCTACCACTTCTGGCACCAGCTCTTCGAACTCCTTGCCTGAATCAGTTCGGCTTCTTGAGTCTCAACTTCAAGTTGAAAGACATCGATCGGATGTTATGTGACGGGAAGCCGAAGGACTGAGGAAGTCCCTGCAGAACTCAGATGCATACTTTCTGGTGCAACAGCAAGCGCTAGAGGACTTAAGCGCCAAATAAGAGAAAGTTAATAAGCTTGCTAAGCATCTCGCCAGCATTATGGGTACCCAGAATATTGTTTCTTGAGCTCTTCTGAAGTGGTTTCAGTTCTGGACTTGTTTTGCTGCGGCGTTTATATGCTGCTGTGTTCCCTATATTTGCACTGGTGGCGAATTTTGATGCCTAGTGGATGTAATATGTGTAATAGCCGTGATAGCCTAGTGTAAGTTGCTTACTTATTTATTTCATTGTTGTCTTGTTTATTTGTTTGCTTGTAGTCAGTGCAGTTATTTTTCTGCGGTTTGCTAGTGGCTGCAATAACCTATTTTTTAAAACTAGGCCACAATAACCATGGGCTAATATTTACTGTAGTGACACTGGGCCTCCTACGGGTCATAGAAATAGTGGGCCTTTTACGGGACGTATAAACAGTGGGCCTTCTACGGGCTGAATAAACAGTGGGCCTTCTACGGGCCGTAGAAACAATGTGCCTTCTACGGGCCGTATCATCAATGGGCCGTATACGGGCCATATGATCGATTGGCCAACATGGGCCAAACAGACCGCATTCTGGCCGTAAATGGGCTAGAGTTCGAATCGTCCGTTCATGGGCCGACCATAACGGGCCATCGTTAAAAGGCCGTATTTGATGACACTATGAAAACGACCCAATGTATTAACGGGCCACAAACGGGCCGACTGTAACCACGGGCTGAATTTGGCCCACAAGCCGAAAATGACAGTAACGGGTCGTAAGTAAACGTATGCTGGAAAATAGCCCAAGAATAAATGGGCTCTGAGAAGGCCGAAAGATAACATGGGCTGGAAACGGCCCAATGGAATAACGGGCCGTTAATGGGTATAAAGTGATACACTGTTCTTTACGGGCCAGTTTCACCACGGGCCGTTAATGGGTGTGAAGTGATACACTATTTATTACGGGCCAGTTTCACCATGGGCCGTTAATAGGCCAACAGTTACATAGGGCCTCATATGGGCCGAAAGACGTCATGGGCCATACATGGGCCAGTAGTGAAAATGGGCTGAAATCATATTCGATGGCCCAGATGACGCTACTGGACCTAATTTGAATAGGACGTAACGGGCCTTTGGGTTAGCGGGGTGTAAATGGGCTATATGCGAACAGGCCATTAACAGGCTTTCCATGGGCCGGCCCGCCACCTTTTGACCAAGTCAAACGGGCCGGCCTTTTCACAGGAATGGGCCTCTGTTGGGCCGTGCCACGTGTCGACGTATCATAGGCTCCTTCTGTCCAATGAGTGGATGACATCTGTCCCAGCGATGAGCCGACACGTGTTTCCTCCAGCCAATGATGATTTTACACGTGGAAAATCCCCATTGGTCGGGGCTGTTAACGAGTTATCGGATCCAAAACCCGACCCGATAGCTTAATGGTGTTCCGTTACGGTGGATGCCACGTGTCGGTCACCCTTGATGAAAGCACTTCTGTGATGCGCGATTTATCGTCATGGAAGTGGACGCTTCCGTGGTGATAATTTTGATAATGTCATGGAACACTTCTACAACAGCACAAGTATGACTATCTTGATTCTGTCATAAAATCGTCATGGATGTACATGCATGATAGAAAACGCGACCTACTGTGACAAACACGTATCATCACGGAAGTGTATTTTTTGTAGTGAAAGGTCAGAAGAAATTAGGCCGGCGCAGGAGCGGTGTAGGAGAAGAGAAGAGATGGCTGGCGAGTGTGCGGCGAACGGCGGTGAAGGTCGGCTTTTATAACGACGAGAGGGCGGGAACGGTGTAGACGCGTGGCAGGAAAGGGCGGGGACGCGCGGCGGGCTCGCCATCACTACATTGTCCTTCATCAATGGAAGGCCGGCCAATGACAACATTGAATCGTGCGAGAGCCGAGGTGAGGCGATGAGGACGACGAGCATAGTTGCTGACTCGGCGGGCCCACAGTGTGGGGGGAATCTGGCGCGGTTTGTTTTCACGTCATTTTTCTTTCCCCAGCGCCCGCGTTCGTCCCCCAGCGCGCTGGGTTCCGCCTGGGTCCACCGATGCCAATTTCATTACAAACCGGCGACATTTGTGCTCCTAGGAATGCGACTGGGCGCTTTTTTTATGCAGATGGTAAAAAAGTCGTCTTGGGGACCAGATACAACAAAACGTAGTGCCAGCCTTGGTGTAAAAAATGTGAGCCCATTGATGCACATACAGAGATCTCGTCTCTAACATATATTGGCATGCATCGCCAAGGCCGTGTTTGGACTATCGTTTCCATTCCAAATACACCTCTAAAAAATCGAGTCATTTTTGTTTCCTGAAAACTGCTCTTGGTTTGTAAGTTATGTTAGAATATACGTGTTGTAATCTCAACCTCCTTCACTCTCTTGTATCCTACTCAAACTCCTCTTATGTAACCTTGTACGCCAAGCCAAGGGCTTCGGCCAACATCAATATAAACACCACACGCGGCTCCCTCGATGGAGTAGGAACGCTCGATATCTTTCATGGTAATCAGAGCCACCTCTTCTCATACATCTAACCACAAACCAAAACCCTAGAAACCACATACCATCGTCTCCATGGCTTCCTCAACCTTGGTTCGCCGCTGTCCGAGAAGCTCGCAAGAGGTAATTTTATCCTCTGGAAGACACAGGTCCTCCCAGCCCTGCGAGGTGCGCAGGTGACGGGGCTCCTGGACAACACCGACGCCGCTCCGCCCAAGATGGTGGAGATCACGAAGGCAGACAAGACCACGGCCCTAGAGCCGAACCCCCTATACGGACCCTGGATCGCCAAAGACCAGCAGGTTCTATCATACCTTCTCAATTCCATGTCTCCAGAAATTCTTGCACAAGTTGTTGGGAAAGATTCCACCTTTGAGCTCTGGACGACAGTGACAAATCTCTTCGCCTCACAATCTCAGTCTCAGATTACTAATCTAAGGATCGCCATCACCAATACAAAGAAGGGCTCCATGTCAAGCTCGGCGTATATGGTGAAGATGAAAAGTCTTGGGGATGAACTAGCTGCTGCCGGTCGTCCCGTATCTGATCCGGAGATGGTGGACTATATCCTGGCCGGACTGGATCGCGACTACGACTCCGTGGTGGCAGCGATCGGCACTGTGAAAAACACCATCACAGTCGACGATCTATTTGCTCATATATCTACCTTTGATCAAAGGATGGAGATGCTATGCGACTCATCTTCAGGTGGGTTCCACTCATCCGCCAATGCGGTCTACAGAGGCCGTGGCCAGTCCCGTGGCAGATCTCGCGGGCGCGGAGGAAGGGTGCGTGGTCGTGGTGATTGCGGTGACCGTCAGTCCTCTTCCTCCAATGGAGGCGGCGGATTCAGAGGACGCCCTCGGCAGCGACAGCAACAGCAGGTTCGTGAGCAACATCATGACTATCCAAAGTGTCAGATATGCTACAGACACCATCCAGGAGGTGCACGAGTTTGCTGGTGGCATTATGAAGAAAACGACCAAGAGGAAAAGGAGGCTCATGCAGTCTCCTACGGCGTGGACACCAACTGGTACGCCGACAGTGTAGCAACAAACCACATCACAGGTGAACTTGACAAGTTGACGATGCGGGAGAAGTACAATGGGGGCGGCCAAATTAGCACGGCAAGCGGTTCTGGTATGGATATCACACACATTGGTAGTTCAATTGTTAAAAAACCCGTGAAAAATTTACACTTGACCAATGTCTTGGATGTTCCTTAAACATCTAAAAATCTTGTTTCTGTTCATCGATTCACCCTTGATAACAATGTTCTTATTGAATTCCATCCTTATTTTTTCTTGGTTAAGGACTTGCGAGAACAAGGAGAGTCATTCTTAGAGGACGGTGTGTGGGAGGCCTCTACCCACTCATATCATCATCATCATCATCTTCATGGTCAAATAAACAAGCAAATATTGTCACCAAGCTATCTACATCAAGGTGGCATAGTCGTTTGGGTCATCCATCTTCAGTCATAGTTAGATATGTTCTTAGCAAAAATAAACTCTCTTATGAGCCTAGTGTTGAGTCAGTTTGTGATCCGTGTCAACAAACAAAAAGTCATCAGTTACCTTACCCAATTTCTACTAGTGTGTCTACTACCCCTTTACAACTTATCTTTTCAGATGTATGGGGGCCAGCTCCAATTTCAGTTGGTAGATTTTCCTATTATGTAAGCTTTATTGATGACTATAGTAAATTTACTTGGATTTACCTATTGAAAAAATGATCTGATGTATTCCAAGTTTTTCTCAATTTCCAAAATCTTGTTGAACGCAAACTGAACTCTAAAATCATTGCTATGCAAAGTGACTGGGGTAGTGAGTATGAAAAATTAAATTCTTTCTTTCAAAAGCTTGGCATATCACACCATGTCTCTTGTCCTCATGCTCACCAAAAAAACGGATCCGCTAAAAGAAAGCACCGTCACATAGTTGATATGGGGCTAGCATTGCTAGCAAATGCTTCCATGCCACTTAAATTTTGGGATGAAGCATTCTTAACTGCCACATATCTTATCAACTTGCTTCCAAGTAAAGTCATCAAATTTGAAATACCCATTACACGACTTCTTGGTGTCACACCCAACTACACATCTCCTCGTATTTTTGGTTGCGCCTGTTGGCCCAATCTTAGGCCCTACAACACACGCAAACTCGCTTTCCGCTCAAAACGGTGTGCCTTTTTAGGCTATAGCCCCATGCATAAAGGGGTCAAGTGCCTTGATGTTCCTACTGGCCGGGTCTATATATCCAGAAATGTTGTCTTTGATGAGTCTGTGTTTCCCTTTGCATCCCTTCATCCTAATGCCGATGCATTTCTCCGCAAGGAAATTCTTCTTCTTCCTTCACATCTTCGGTCTTTTGATCATGGGGGCGACAATTGTACTCACCAATGTGATGATATTCCTGCTGGTACTGGTCTTTCTCTTATGCCTGTGCAGGTCCCTGGAGAAAACGGTGCTCAAAATGACCAAAATTTCGAAAATATGGCTGATTTTGACCCTATATTTCATGCTGCAGAAGAAGATGAAGCTGGCACAGATGACGAAGGAGATCCGGCGGTGCCTGCCACCCCTGCACGCGCGTAGACCTTGGATCGTGCGAGCGAATCCACCTCGGATCGCGCCCTGACGGCTCCAGTCCTGGATCCAGGGAGGGCCACTCCCGCGCCGCCGCGTCAGCTTCAGGCGGGACCAGGTGCGGGACCGAATCTCCCTCGCACCGCGTGCCAGCACCAGGCGGGTCCAGCAGCGGGGTCAGATCCCCGTCGCACCGCGCGCGTGTCCAGGCGTGGTTGGGTGGCAGATCTTCTGCGTCGGATCGAACGGGTGACACCCATGTGCCTGTAGGAGGGGCAGCCACACCAGCATACACAGGATCCCCTACGCACATGATGAAAAATCAGCCCACCCCATCAGCAGATTCTCCTGGATCTTCTGTGGCGAGTATACCAGTGGTCCAACCAGAGGTTTCTTCACGTGTTATAACACGGCTACAGAAAGGTATACGAAATCCTAAAATTAGGAAAGATGGAACGATGCCATATGGAATGTTGTGTATTTCAGGAGAACCAACATCGTTGAACAGTGCACTTGATGATCCCTAATGGAAGAAGGCAATGGATGAGGAGTATTCTGCACTCATGAGGAATAAAACTTGGCATCTTGTACCAAATCAGAGAGGTAAAAATATCATTGATTGCAAATGGGTGTATAGAATTAAAAAGAAAGCAGATGGTTCCATTGACAGATATAAGGCACGTCTAGTTGCAAAGGGCTTTAAGCAACGTTATGGCATTGACTATGAGGACACCTTTAGTCCCGTTGTGAAAGCTGCAACTATCAGACTTGTGTTAGCTATTGCTGTATCCAGAGGATGGAGTCTAAGGCAGCTAGATGTACAGAATGCATTTCTGCATGGTGTTCTGGAAGAGGAAGTGTTTATGAGACAACCACCTGGGTATGAGAGTAATAAATTCCCACATTATGTCTGCAAGCTTGATAAAGCACTCTATGGTTTAAAGCAAGCACCCAGAGCATGGTATTCCAGATTGAGTTCACAGTTGAAATATCTTGGCTTCATTGCTTCCAAGGCTGACACATCCTTGTTTATTTATAACAAGGCAGGAGTAGTCATTTTTGTGCTTATATATGTTGATGATATCATAGTTGCAAGTTCCTCACAAAATGCTACTAATGCTCTTTTGCATGACTTGAGCTCGGAGTTTGCCTTGAAGGACCTAGGTGATTTGCATTTCTTCCTAGGTATTGAAGTCAAGAAAACTCAAGATGGAATTGTGTTAAATCAGGAAAAATATATTATTGAGCTTCTGTCTCGCATGGGGATGAAAGATTGTAAGCCAATGCCTACACCTTTATCCTCCTCAGAAAATCTCTCAGCATATGAAGGTGAGCCACTTCAAGAGGAGGAGAGTGCAAGGTATAGAAGTATTGTGGGAGCACTACAATATCTAACTCTCACACGTCCAGATATCTCATTTGCTGTCAACAAGGTTTGTCAATATCTTCATGCACCCACTTCTGCACATTGGTCAGCTGTTAAGAGGATTGTAAGATATGTGAAACATACTATGGGAATAGGTCTTCATTTCAAACGGTCTAATTCCTCTCTTGTGAGTGCATTCTCTGATGCTGACTGGGCAGGCTGTAGTGATGACAGAAGATTAACTGGAGGTTTTGCAGTGTTCTTTGGATCTAATCTTATCTCCTGGAGTGCTAGAAAGCAAGCTACTGTATCACGGTCAAGTACAGAAGCTGAATATAAGTCGTTGGCAAATGCAACTGCTGAAATTATTTGGGTTGAATCACTTCTTGAGGAGTTGGGGATAAAGAAGAATCGTATCTCATGTTTATGGTGTGATAATTTGGGAGCAACATATTTGTCTACAAATTCAGTGTTCTATGCCAGGACAAAGCACATAGAAATTGATTTTCACTTTGTGCGAGAATGAGTTGCAGCAAAGAAACTTGAGATTCGGTTTATTCCTTCCAAGGATCAAGTGGCCGATGGCTTTACAAAAGCATTACCAGCAAGACCATTTGAAGAATTCAAGAGTAATCTTAACTTAGGTTAGTTGAGATTAAGGGAGGGTGTTAGAATATACGTGTTGTAATCTCAACCTCCTTCCCTCTCTTGTATCCTATTCAAACTCCTCTTATGTAACCTTGTACGCCAAGCCAAGGGCTTCAGCCAACATCAATATAAACACCACACGCGGCTCCCTCGATGGAGTAGGAACGCTTGATATCTTTCAAGTTACACCTGTAAATAAAATACACCCGTATTAAATTACATCCATTCCAAAGGCGAGCTAACTCTCTTAGGAAACAGAGGTGTATTTTGAACACCACAAGACTGATAATTTCATATGTCAAATGACTCGAGGTGAAATATTACATATATGTGACACACTTCTTATGGAATTCGTGCCGCTACACCATTGCGACACGGTAATTATTTTTGTTAATATGAAATGATCTTTAGTTAGCTAGTTTGCACCCCGCTTTTGCACTATGGCAGCCGGAGAGGGAAGGAGTCATATGTATACACAACTTGCAGTTGCACTTCATTCCATAACAAGTTCCTGTTGGAATAGACGTATAGGAGCTGTGTAGGGATAAAAGTTTGTTTAAATTCTGTACTTCATCTCTATCTCCTTTTCTCTCCCGATCTCTTTGTAACGACCATCCTAGTCGATCTTCTGGTCGATCTCTCGATCTTCTCTGTAACTTGTACGCCAAAGCTAATGCCCAATATATACATGCGGCCCGAGACAAAGGGTTCTACGCTTCCCATATAGTTTTACATGGTAACAGAGCCTCTTTCTCATTAGATTGAGAGAGATCGCATCTAGCTACCTCCGCGACCAAGATCATGTCCACTACCGCCGCTGCCATGATGCCAAGCACCATGGGTGCGCTCCCCACCACCTCATCTTCCATCTTTGCCTCATCCTCCACCTCCACCAACACCACCTCCCTCGGATCGCCACCACAAGAGAAGCTTATGAGGGGCAACTTCCTCCTCTAGAAGGCCATCGTGCTCCCGCAGATCAGAGGCGCACAGATGGAGCACCACCTCGACGAGAAGAGCCCATCACCGCCGGCCACTCTCACCATCACCAAGGACGGCAAAGAAGAACAAGTCGTCAACTTTGCGAGATCCCTCTGGTATGCACAGCAGCAACAACTTCAAGGATACTTGATGGGTTTGTTTTCCCGTGAGATTCTTGCCTAGGTCGCCATGCTCCAGACACCGGCCGATGTATGGCGCACCATCCACACCATGTTCGCTGCTCAAAGTCAAGCCCAAGCGATCAACACTCGCATTGAGCTCACCAACCTCAAGAAAGGTAACATGTCCATGGCTGACTACCTTGGTAATATCAAAAGCCTCACCGATGAGGTCGCAAGCACGACTGCGGTGCTCTCTGATCCGGAGAACGTCTCCAAAATTCTCGCCGGCCTGGACATGGAGTACAACCCGGTGGTTTATGCGCTTGCCGCCAGGGTGGAGCCCATCACAGTCCAAGAGCTCTACAGTTAGCTGCTCAGTTTTGATTCCCGCCTCACCCTCCTCCATGGAGGCGACCTTCGGCAGTCCTGCATCAACTCTGCTTCCCGTGGCCACGGCCGTGGGCGCGGTCACCAGGGGCAACGCGGCGGTGGGTGCGGACGAGGCGCTCCTCCGAACGATGGCGCCCGCTCTGGTGGGGGTTCTGGCTCCAACGGCGGGGGTGGGGGGGGTAGCTTCAACAACAACAATGGTCGTTGCCCTCCTTCCCGTGGTCGCCCTCGCTACCAGCTTTGCAAAAAGTCTGGCTATGAGGTGATTGACTGCTGGCACCGGTTCGACGAGGACTACGTGCCCGACGCCCTCCATGTTGCTGCTGCAATGCGTGCATAGGGCGGTGACGGCGTTTGGTACGTGGACTCTGGCGCTACGCACCACGTGACCAATGAACTCGAGCAACTCGCCTTTCGTGAGCGGTACCATGGCAACGACCAGATTCACACCGCCAGCGGTGGAGGTATGGATATTTGTCACATCGGTCAAGGTTCTATTAATTCCCCTACACTTAAATGTAATCTTGTTCTTAGAGATGTGCTTCATGTTCCACAAGCTGCAAAAACCTTGCATCCATGTCTCGTTTAGCCACCCATAATAATGTCTTCTTTAAAACTCACCCTCGTTATTTTTTTCATCAAGGATCGGGCAACGAGGGAACTCTTTCATCACGGTAGATGCATTGGAGGGCTCTACCCCATTCCATCCGGAGCACTAGGTCGCAAGTGTCGTCATGTCTACTTCGTCATCAAGCCCTCTTTGGCATGGTGGCATTAACGATTAGGGAATCCATCTTCGATCATTGTTAAACAAATAGTCAATAAAGACAAACTTTCTTTGTCTCATAGTCCAGTTTGTGAGTATGTCTGTGAAGCTTGTCAGTGTGCCAAGAGCCATCAGCTTACTTATCCCAAGTCAACTAGTGTGTCTCATGCTCCGTTAGAACTTATTTTCAGTGATGTATGGGGCCATGCCCGAGATTCTTTTGGTAGAAAAAATATTACGTCAGTTTTATCGATGATTATAGCAAGTTCACTTGGATATATTTGCTTCGATATAAATCTGAGGTTTTCTCTATTTTCCAAGAACTTTAGAAACTTGTTAAGCGCCAATTTGATAGAAAAATCTTTGCAGTCCAAAGTGACTGGGGAGGGGAGTATGAGAAACTCAACTCCTTTTTCCGTAGCATTGGGATAGTCCATCACGTGTCTTGTCCTCATGCTCATCAACAGAATGGCTCCGCTGAGTGCAAACATCGCCACATTGTTGAAGTTGGCCTTTCTCTTTTAGCTCATGCTTCCATGGCCCCACCAACGGTCTTGTACAGCCCATCTTCATCAGCGAACACTCAAGACCCTCGCGAGGGGCCAAGCCTCGCGAAGCAGACGACGCAAGACCTCCTCGGGGACGGCCTCACCAGGCTGGCTCGCGAGGGGCGGAGAGATCAAGGCGAGGGGCACCTCGCAAGGTCCCTGTGACGCAAGCCATGACGACCAAGGCCAGGCGGGCGTTAGGCGGGCGCCAGCGCGTGCAGTGTACTCGTTTCCTCTTTGGTGTTAAAGAGGCAAGCGCAGACGAGGAGTCCCGAGGCATCAGGAAAAGGTTTCCATATCAGTGCAACAAGACCAAGACCAGAAGGATGGCAAGACGGAGGTCATCGTGGAACCCAGGACGGCGTCATCACCAGAGCCTTTGGCAGGCGAAGACCACCTTTAGTCAGGATCTCCCTTTAAATTTGGCCGTTGTTGGATCCCTTCCCGCCTACATTTGGGAAGAGGACCAGAACCTCTATAAATAGGACTACTCACCACAGTAGGAGGCAACTGGGAGGAGGAGGAGGCAACTGATCTTGGACCATTCAGATCATCCTCAACCACACAAGCTCACCGAGCTCAAGAACATCTCTCCTCAAGAGGTTGTTCTTCCCTTGTATTAGTTCTTCCTTAGCCCGAGAGGCAATCCACCACACCACACTGGAGTAGGGTATTACACCACATCGGTGGCCCAGACTAGTATAAACCCTGTGTCCCTTGTTCTGCGAGTTTGATGTGCTGAGCTTTGAGATTGTGGTGAGAGCGTGAGCTAGGGGGAGGAGAGATCTTCATGCACACCCCAGTGTTCGAACCTTGAGGGTTTTGCCGGTCATGGAGTCAACTCGAATTCTGTCATGGAGTCGGTCATGGCGAAGCCCGTAGCCAGAGGCGCCGGATCCGCCTCGCACGCGTCGTTGTCCTCCTCCCGCGCTTCCGCGTCCTCCTCCTCCTCCTCCGCCTCCTCCAGTCGTGAGCTTCTGCCAGGCCACAACTTGCGGACTAAAAGATGGCAGCGTTGACGGGACGGAGATGGTAGAAACGGGATGAGGCTAGGGTTGGGGTTGCCGTCCGGCTTAAATAGCCGTACTTGGGACCTCAGGCGATGCGTCCGAGCCGCGCCATGAATATATCTTCACCGACCTCATGAAAATCGGAGGAGACACCCGTCAGGCGCGGCCGGGCGTGCTCGGACGTCCCCATATCTGCCCCAGACATAGGCTGGATATGAGTGTTGCCGGTCAGCCCAGGCTTATGGAGCCGCTACGAGGAGCCTGTCTAGGTCTTGTTTTTTGGCCAGTCAGCGACCAGGCCGTCCGCCCGGACGTATAGGGGGGCTTGGGGTGCCCTGCTGTAGATACTCTAACGATTGCTAAATTTGCCAAAGTGATTACTTAACCCGGCTTCCGTGTCATAAACCTTGAAAAATGTGCTATAGTCCAAAGTAGATTTATCTTTAGAAAATAAAATAAATTGTATTAATTATGAATAAGGAACAAAGTCTTTGCAAAGCCATTCTTTTACAAAAATCCAAATTTTAGTACTCCATTGTTCACGAAACTTCATGCCCACCAATCCACCGGGAACTTTGGAAGTGGACGTAGAAGAAGCCAAGAAGGTATGAGTGAGGCCGAAGCGTCCTGAGGCTGACCTCCCCTGGAAGCGCAACCGGCCGAGAGCCCGGACGTACTGGAGGCCAGATACGACCTCTGTCATGGCCGTCGCCGAGCAGCAGTAGTGCGGTGGTACGTGGCGTGCACAGCAGCGGGTGTACGTGCAGTGCAGCGGAGTCCACCGCTATAACGCTTCCTTGCTCTTGGAGGATGCACCATAACTGGAGCCGACAGCTGAACCGAATCCAACGGATCTTCCTGCCTGCTCACCGTGAAACATGGCACCGCAGGCTCACTGCACGGCGTTTCCGTCCACTTTCATCCATGCGGCGTCGGTGGACTTTAGCGACGCAAAAGAAGAAAAGAAGGAAGTTCCTGGGCAATAGTAGTTCCTGCGCATGTTTGGAACTTTTCTTCAGTCGCAAGCCTTCGAGTAACAATATCAGTGTATTCAAAAGCAGTCCAAGAAATTGGAGGAATAGTTAGGGGAAATACCCTTTGGCTCCTGCATGTATATACACCCTATATGGAGATTTAAAATAAAAGTTAAAAAAATTCAAAATAGTTCAAAAGTATTTTTAGATTAAACTTGACTTACTTGTGCACTAGTATATAAACTTTCACAAAATTATAACAAACGTTGACTTCACAGCAAAAAAGACAAAATTTAATTGCTATTATAGGTCACTATTCACGCTATTTTGACCGAAAATTTGTCTTTTTTAAAAAGAAATCAAAGAGAAAGTTTCTTTTTTAGAATTTTTCTCACTAGTACAATGAAAGGTCGAGTTCATTTCAAAAATATTTTCAGAATTTTTTTAACTTTTTATTGAATTGCTAAATTATTTTTTCATATAGGGTACATATGTACCCAGGAACCAAACGTTCCCCTCGGAATAGTTAGGGCATATGCAAGCACGTCACGTAGGTCACTGTTTATCATATCAGAAGATTCTTTTTTATGGTATAGAGGAAGGACACAGAGCATAGAGAACACAGCCGAGTATATAAAAAAACCTCAAAGTGGTAGTGTCGGCCTTGGTTAAAAAAGGACAAGCCACCGGTGGCGCTGGAGCGCTCTCTCTCATCTTCTGTAACTAAATATCTAAATAGGTGAATAGCTCATATTAAATTTTATGAATAAGTATATTTTTCATCTCTCAACTCTTCCAAAAGATTAGAAATTGTCCGTCAACTTCAAAACCACCAAAACTTAGTACCTCAACTTTCACAACCAGATAAGTTTAGTCCCCCGAGCGGTTTCCGTCTGACGTGAACAGTCCGTCAGTGAATAATACATTCGACAAAAATGAAGAAAACTCAAAAAAAATCTTACATATTGTGGGATCAAAGATACTCGTGTGCGCAAGACACATGCAAAATTTCGTGTTGTTTCAACATTCCAGGACCTGTGACAAAGAAAAAAACAATAAGTCTGTACATCGGTGAGCCGTAATTTAAAAATAATCAAAAAAATAAAAAATATTTGGCAAAAGAGGCTTGGGTACGCAAGGTGCTTGCTAGTTTTCATGATGAAATAACATCGGAGCAGCTCTAGACAAGAAAAACTAAATAGTGAACTTTTTCAAAAAAAATCGAGCCAATTTTTGTTTTACTAGGAGCTCCTACAATGTCCAAACAACACGAAATTCCGCACGTACCTTGTGCACCAAAGCATGTTGTATGCCAAAAAAAATCATATTTTTTATATTTCTTTCGGAATTACTGTTCATGAACGTATAGATTTACTGTTTTTACTTTATCACATGGTCCTGGAATGTCCAAGAAGCACGAAACTTTCCACACACTCACCTTGCGCACCCGACTATCTTCTATCCCACAAAAGTTCATATTTTTTTGATTTTTTATTTCAAATTTACTGTTTACTGACACACTGTTCACGTCAGACGGAGACCACTCGAGGGACTAGACTGATCCTGTTTTGAAAGTTGAGGGACTAAGTTTTGATGGTTTTGAAGTTGAGGGACGATTTCTAAACTTTTCGTAAAGTTGAGGGACGAAAAAATATACTTATCCCTAAATTTTATAGCATCCACACATGTCATTTCATTATGCAAACATGCATGAAAAAAGACCCATCTCAAAATCTAAACATGCATCTTTTATATCTAAACAGCTAGCCCCCATTAACCTATTTCTCTCCACATGCATGCATGCCACCTTATCATGAAAGGAATCACCTCAATATGCAAACATGCATGAAAAAACCCAACCTCAATAATAAAATATAATAAATTGTGTGTATTATTCATCCAATTACTCTCTCAACATGCACATATGTCACCTTATCAGGCTAACATGCATGGAAAAGACCCACCTCAAGATGCAAAGATGCATGAAAAGGGCCGACCACAGTAATGAAATATAATAAATCGTATGTATTTTTGTCTTAGTTATTATATTATTCATCCAAAGATTGTTGTTCCAAAAAATCTAATACCATCAAAGTATATGGCAACAAATTCTCGGCGGAATGCACGGGGAACAATCTAGTTTCTACTAACATATGCATCGATATACTTCTTGGAAAACTCCCCCATCCTTAGCATTAAAAAAGTTGGAGAGAATATTTTTGAGAGGCTTAACAAGAAAAATTAGTCATTATCGTCCTAGGAACTCACATTTTATTTTTCACACCCTCCCCCCAACAAAATTATATTTATCTAGGTTATTTCTAACACCACACACAATATATTGATCAGCTGATAATTACACATAACTTGAGGCGCAATATAACATTTATGTTCTACATTCCTTTTCCATCAAAAGCCTTGCTTTAATGCGTATACAAAATTGCTATTATTTATTTTGTGCGTCAGCTATCCTTCCTAACAAAGCATTACCTGCAAACTGGTGTCGTTGGTGCACGTGCAAGAGTTCCTTCATGAAGCGAAACAACAATCATGAGCCTATAAAAATCTGTTGACGAACTGATCCGGGAACATGTCAAATGGTACCCGGAGCCAGGATTTTGGTCTCAAGGAAGAAATTTATATATATATTGAATGAATTATTTCTATATTCATTACTACACAAGTGCAACAAAGAATAAATAAAATGAATGACTACCAACATTCACAGAACTTCATGTTTTAAATACTGATTATGTTCTTATATAACACAAATCAGCAAGGGTGGTTTGTAAAATGAAAGGCTAGATATACATTATTTATTTTCTTCTCTAAATAAAAACACTAACAAGCACGGAAGACCAGAACACACTTACCGAGAAAATTCTAGCCATGTCTGATATGTTGATTGTGGTGCAGATGAATTTGGAAGTTGAGGTGTCAGCATCATTCCCCAGCCGCATGTGAACAGCACCAAATTACCTTAGCTCTGGCCACAAAACCCCTTGTGATGAGAAATGACATGATGAGAAAGTAACTAAGGAATCACGACCATTTTATCGCATTGTTCCATTGAACATAGTAAATTATACATTGGGATGAACCTAGAGCAATTGTAAAGAGGTTTACTTGCTTTCAATGACATGAAATTTGTGTGTGTTGGGGCGGGGCTAGCTCCGCCACTTATGGTACTTGATGTTAGTATGACAAAGGCAGAGGTTAGGAGTGGCGCTAGAGTAGACCTCATCTTAGCTCTGGAGCGGCATTGACAAAATGTATCCTTAATAGACTTGATGGTGGGTTCGACTTATGAATTGTAATGAAGAGCGTGGATATGAAGAATCTTCTTCTAGTTGGCGTGCTATTTGTACACATTACTGCAATTCAGAAGTAGCAAGTGAAGATTAGATATATTTCGTACAAATTTAGGTCCACTTACACATAGTAATTTAGGAGTAGATTTATGCCCATAATTAACAAAGCAAATAAGTGATGTATGTATGGATAAATATATGTTCATATTTTTAAGAAAACCACTGGATATAGTAATTTGTAGATAGTATTTCAATATCTTGGAGTTGGAATTATCTTTGAAGTGCATGGTCCTACTTAAACTGAACCCAACCGATGATTTCCAGCTAGACTACCATGAAAAATGCATTGCACTGCATCTCTTCACTCAGTTGTTAGTAAGTTGGTATGTCTACTCTCATTTCCGACAATGCATTGTGTTCCATTTTCTTGCACATGTAGTCATATAACATATATTTTTCACTAATGCACCTTCTGTTCTTGCTTATTTATTTTTCCAAAAGCAAACAAGCACAATCAACAACATGTCTACTTTTTTGTACCTATGTACATGGAGAATAAATATATGGCTAGCAAATTATTAAGTGAGACAATTTTCTTGCAAGTAGGTAGAGAAAATCACACGATATCAAAATCTCTGCAGTACAACTTGTTGACAACACTTGCCATGGTATATATGTTTTATAACGTGCGCAAATCGTATTTGTAGTTAGCACATACCTCTAAACATGTACAAAAATTGTGAAGCATACCATTGTTCCCTCATAGAGCACTGGTTTTCGCTGAAACACTGGGAAATTATGGATCTATCCCCCAAATAGGGGATCAATATTCTCATGCACTCTATTACGTTGAAAGGCACATGTGACTATCTGCCATACCGGATTGGTTAGTGAGCAACCAAATAACAACCAATACATGCTCTCTCTCTCTCTCTCTCTCTCTCTCTCTCAGAGGCGGAGCCAGGGGGACGAGCAGGGGCCTGGCCCCCCCAACGATCAACAATTTTAGTAGAAGCGACGAATAATTACCAACGAGATTAGATTAATATACGTACTCGGCCCCTCCTATACTCGAATCCTGGCTCCGCCACTGCTCACACACACACACCCACACACACACACACACACACAATACATTGATCCGTTCTAACCAAATTATTCTTGATTCCGATGCTAACTCTAGCCATACAACTATTTGAGATATTTGATTTTGGGAGGCACTCTGCATGTATCTATCTCGCCACAGCCACTGATCTGAGATGAAGATATAGATTATGACTGTGACCTGTTCATTTGTGTCTAGCTACTTCCATTTCAATTGCACTTCCTGATTTCACAGTTCCACTGAGCTTACCAAATCTTGGAAATTAAACCATTGTCTGCTATCTCGCCATGTAATCTTCTTGTAAACCTTATAGTATGTAGTTATTCTGCCAAAATCATCCTGACTGTTACCTTCATAGTGCAAGGGATAATATGCAATCTTGGAATTATGTTGCCAAGGATTTTCAATTGAACCAAGTTTCTTCCCAGAAAACAGTTTTGCTGTCGTCAACCTACAATTAGCGTGTTATTGGAATGCATGGTTGAAATTTATCAAGCTTCGGCAAAAAAATTGATCCTCTAGCTCCACTTTTCCACTGCACAATATATGTCTCTGTAGATAATTTCTTGTTAGCATTCTTTGCCATTTACTTATAGTGTTTTTTTATCTTCCACAACCATTTTCAAAGTAGGCTCTGGTTCATGGTTTGCAAAATGCAACTTTTTTGTGACTTTCAATATGTGGGAAAAAAATTATGGGAAATGTTGCCTATTTATTCAAACTCCATAGCCCCCTTTGAAGTTAAGTCCGAGCTAACACTCTAAGGAGCCACGTGGAACCAAATTTTACATAAAGACTTACAACAACCTTCCCTGGCTAGAATGAGCACCCAAGCAACACTAAACTCCTGAAATGAAGTAAGAAAACCCTTAAACTCTTCAACAATTTGCCCATTAGCTGAAGAGTACATTTCCTCACTCATGATCTTACAAACCGCCACTTCTGAATCCGTCTCGAGAATCACTCTCTGAGTGTTAAGTCCTTGCAGCAAGAAGATGGCTCTTCGGCGGGCCATCAACTCCTCCATCTCTGGATCAGTAGCGACTGGGAAAAAAGGCAAACTTACTGTGAACTAGTTTACGAGACGATACTTTTTTTATTAGTTTCTTGCCAAAACATTTTGGCCCTTGTATAATCCATTCTATTCACAACTCCTTTTGGGTCTTGTTCGTGAAAAAATAACCAAATTAATACTACCTTCCTTCCAAATGACATACCAATTTTTTTTCATCCTATGAGTTTTCTATTCAACTTTCTCTTTATTCTGAGTTTCTAAGTCTGTCAAAATCAAGGGGAGTTCCCAAACAAGAGAAAAGAAAGGTGCCCAGGTTGCTAGTAAATATTTTGTTGGAAATATGAGCAAGTTACTACGAGATTTAATCCGAATAATTAGAAGATAAATCATGACTACAGTAGCAGAGATTAAACTAATCATGCGAACTAGCATAGCAGATGAACAGATCACATCTAGGGCACATACTAGAAACATGAATTCTACCACGATCTCAAACAGGAAGGATAGAATCACATATGGTGCAGCGGGAGTAGCACCGCCGGTGTTGACGTTGTCGCCCATGTCGTCGAGGATGATGTTGCCGAGGTCGGGGAAGAAGTCGTCGTTCGCGGAGTCGTCGCTGCCAATGCGCTCCCCAAAAACCTGATCGCCCCTCTCTCATACAGGATCACGAGAGGTGGGGTTTCGGAGGCCTGTTGTCCCTTCTTCCGGTGCACGCCGAAAGGAGGCACTACTAGGAAAAGGCCTACTAATGGCGCATCACTGGTGCGCCATTAGTATCACGCCACTAGTATTTATTACTAATGGCGCATCACTGGTGCGCCATTAGTATCACGCCACTAGTATTTATTACTAATGGCGCACCACTGGTGCGCCATTAGTATCTGGTATACTAATGGCGCACCACCCAGTGCGCCATTATTATATAACACCATGCGTCATTAGTATGCCTCCCAGGGGCCATATTTAACCATGTGCTTTGGCACACTAATGACGCACTGCGGATGGATGCGCCATTAGTATACTTGGCATACTAATGGCGCATTGTTTGGTGATGCGCCATTAGTATACTTTGGCATACTAATGGCGCACTCTGTAGTGATGCGCCATTAGTATGAATATTAGGTTTTTTTACTTTTCTGATTTTTGCACAGGTTATAAAATATATTATTTGACAGAATATAGACAGTAGCACACAGCAACAGCAGATTCATCGAATACAATAGAAGATTAGTCTCCGAATAAAATTCATCATATTAGTCTCCGAATTCAAAAGACCGAACAAAGATAGAACATTATAAGTCTCGAGACCGCGAGTAGCGAGTTTGTCGGAAGTAATACTAATCCTAACAAGTCCTACTAATCATCATCATACAACTTCTACTCGTTATTAATAACAAGTCATACGATCATCATCTTGATAGTCATCGAACCAACCCTACTTAATTGTTTTTAGCACATGATCATCAGTATTAGGCAGGACCTAAATACCCTATTTAAGCTAAAATAGCATAAAACAATATAGACCCTGACTCTCCATTGTGGAGAATGGAGAACATCCTGTCTCCAATTCTTGCGCTTCGCTTCCTTTTGCTTCCAAGAACCTCCTTACGGCTGTCCATACATTTTTTCCATCCTTTAATTTTCATGTCTCCACTTCTTTTAGAAATCTCGTATGGACAGTTGAGATTCGTAGGATGACCTGGCTGTATGTTCAAAACATTAAGACTACCTTTCTTATACATCAAATGAGGCACACAATTCTCTGGGATTATCTGTTGAAAAACATAGTAATAACTTCATAGTTAGCAATAATGTACTAGTTTTAGAAGTATGCAAAAGATGCACGAATGTCGTAATAGTAAAAATCTTACCAGGGTATCTCCATGGTAGTTATCGTAGTTGAACACATGCACTAGTGGCACGTATTTACCATAATGTTGAGGAGTTTGATTGTGGATATTGTAATTCTCAATGTCGGTACAAAATCCGACCAGATGATTTTTCTCCTTGTAAGTTGTTAATTCGGAGCCATCGGTGTAGTGGGTTTTGTGTACCATCTCCTGCACATTCTTTGAACAATAAAAATAAGCTGTCAACTATTTTGAAATAAACAATATTAATTAGCTAATAACTATGTTTGAGAAACTCACATAGCGGTAGAACTGGAGGCGTATCAACAAGGACCCAAATGTCCATATTGTCTTGGTTGATGTCAGGATTACCAAGATCCATGGTGATAAGCATACCCTCATCAAAACCATACAGCTTGCAAAACGCTTCCCAATTTTTGCAACCAAAATGGGTTACGCTCTCAGAATTATATAGATTTACTTCAGAGTCCACATTGTGATGAGTCCTTAGGTGAATTTTCTTTGTTTCAGAAATTTCATGGTCTTCAAAATCCATCCTCTCCAAGACATAGCGTCTTGCATGGCATGGGATAAGCTATACTCGAATTGTAAAAGATGAAAATTACACGTTGAAATAGTTGAAGTCATGCTTAATTATGAAAATAACACTTGTCGTCGTTGTGTACCGTTTCAACTTCGAAGGTCTCCTCGAGCTTAATGCTGAAGCGCCGATCATCGTCCAGGTGAGGCATGTCGCACAGACCTCGATCGTCGTGGCACCAGTCGCACTCCCCCGGGAGACTTTCATCGTCCGATGACGACATATCCTACGTTCATAATTCAAAACTACATCATTTAGGGTTTGTCGACACCGAGGCATCCTAAAAGCTAAGCTTTTATCATTTAGGATTTGTCGACGCCGAGGCACCCTAAAAGCCTAAGCTTTCATCATTTAGGTTCTTATTGACACCGAGGCACCCTAAAAGCCAAGGTTTTATCATTTAGGGTTTGTCGACGCCGAGGCACCCTAAAAGCCTAAGCTTTCATCATTTAGGTTCTTATCGACACCGAGGTACCCTAAAACCTATGGTTTAATGCAGCAAGAATAAAGGGGCAGTTGATCCTACTTAATTAAGTACTAAGATACCCCGGCCCATGCATTAGTCGCAAGTACCCCATATGTCCTATTTTTAGCAAAGTCATGCTAAAATTCACGGAAAATTTCAGCATGACCTTTGCTGAAAATAGGACACATGGAGTACCCGAATTTGCTGGAACGGAAGTTAATCGACATTTCGGGAAACTCAAGGGCCTCTCGGGGTACCTGCAAATTTATCACGAAACAATGGTCGGAGACAAAACCCAGCAAACTAGCAAGATGATCATCATCTTTGCAAGTCATCACTTGTCAAACGCAGAAGTGCATAACACAAGCTCACCGACATAGACCAAGATGATCATCAATTTTGAATCAATAGACATACTTCTCAAAATTGGAATCATCAAATTCTGGTGCCCTTGACTTACTAGTATTTATCTCTTATGACTGATGAATGTGCATTGAGTCCAGAAGCAAAGACTCTACAGTGAAATGAAAAAAAACCTTGGAAATATATTTATGATAACTCTAAATGGATCAGAAGGTGCAGATGCACTTGTAAAAAAAGGTATGATTTGCAGCAGCTTTGTTCTGATTATGACACCATTTTGTTAAGAAGGCAAAATAACATTATCATCCCAATTCATGGTTGAAGTTGAAGACCCTAAGCTTAAAAATGCCAAGTCTCACTTACGCATGTTAACTTATTTACCAGTTCAGAACTATCACCAGAAAATAGTAAATCCACATTGACCACATAATATTATTTTGCAACCATTCAGTTTGTCCTTGACTGGGACACTTGAAGCACAAAACAACTAATGCAGAGCTAGGTCTACTTTGGTTCTGACAGATCACATCCTGGTGCATATGTGGGGGTTTTTTACTTAGAAAATACAAAACTTCTATTGTTGTTTTTATTTTTAACCAGAGCCTAACCACCTCTACAGTTTACAAACTAATTCAGATAATCACTAATCAGGCATGGAAAATTATTTTAGCCATGATCCCTGAGGATTAGAGCCTCCACAAGTCAGAGAAAATTAGTGTCTCCACTTATGTTGTCAATGCTTGTTGTATGTTTGGCTTAAGGGTTTTCCTTTTCAAATTCCGACCCTGTTTCTAAACAAAGTAGGCTTCTATCCTGTCTAGAATGTAATGAAGATGTCTTGGATAAGCTGAGTGTTGTAATGAAGATGTCTTGGTGAGACTTGATATATGTCCAAAATTAGAAAAATCACAAGGTACTTTCTCTACCTAATAAACTCCATATGACCACATAAAACCCTGTTTAACACACTTGTAAAGAGGAACAACCCCCCTAAGGAGCTAGAAAGCTATATGAAACAAAATTATCAAGCATAGGCATACAAATTCAGTACTGTATGAAACAAAATAGGTACAACAAGTAGCTGCTAGAGTCATATGCTGAGAGTAGGTGTCAGCTTAAGACATTCTGAAATAGTAAATGACTAAAGGGCACTTGATTATGCACTTAGTAACAAGGTATATTGCATAATTCTTAATTTTATAGGAGACCAATAGTAGAAATTTGATTGGGAGTGCTCCATTTCACTAGCGGCCCATTTCACTCACTTTTGCAAAGCATCAGGGCACCAAAGTGTCCATAGGCAGCAAAAACTCTACCCCGGTTTCAGCTAAAGACAAGGCGAGCACGGCTAATCCAGCTACAATACACGAAGCTACAGAGAGTAGCTACCCAATGATGCCCGCGTTCATGAGTGCCACGCCGATCTTGACGACAAGGTAAAGAAAGGCCAAGGAAACCAAATCCCCAAAAAATGTTTGCCCTCGATCAAGGCATGATCCATCCTTCCTAACCATCACTGTCAATCTAGCTACTAGCTCTAGGTGGCCCTAGGGTTTGCAGGGGAGGGGTGGAGGAGAAGGGAGGAATCACCTGGGGGAGGGGATGGAGGAATGGAGGAAGACGTCGGGGGTGCGGGCGCGGGCAGAGGGGCTTGGGCGGGAGGACGTCGAGTGCACGGGCGCGGGAGGAGGGGGGACGGCGAGGGAGGCGTCGCGTGGCCTGGCTGAGCTGAGGTAGAGGCGGTCGTCGTCTCCTCCTCCTCCTCCGGCTCGGGGCGCGGGGGCGGCGGCGTGGGGGAGCTGCTATGGTGGGGAGCACGGGGCGGCGGCACAGGGGAGCTGCGGTGGTGGGGGCGCGGGGGTGCGGGGGCGGCGGCGCGGGGGAGCTGCGGTGGTGGGGGCGCGGGGGCGGCGGGGGTGGAGTCCGGCGAGGGTCGGGGCGGCGGCATAGGGGCAGCGCGCGGGTGGATCTGGCGAGGGAGAGGGACGAAGGGGATCTGGCGAGAGGGAGAGGGAGGAATTAGCTAGGGGGGAAGCGTACTAATGGCACACCCGCGGTCGGTGCGCCATTAGTAAAAAAAAATTTACATAGCAATGGCTCACCAGGTAGAGGTGCGCCATTAGTAATCTTTTTTTATAAAATAGCAATGGCGCACCAGGCAGAGGTGCGCCATTAGTAATCTTTTTTTTTATAAATAGCAATGGCGCACTAGCCAGAGGTGCGCCATAAGTAATTTATTTTTATTTTTTGTTGCATGTAATATTTTTTTAGAAAATGAATATGAATATGAAACAGTAATATTTTTTTATAAAAACAGTAATAATTGTTGTTTAACAACAATTGTAGTCTACACTTTATTATTATTATTATTTTAAAAATGAATATGAATATGAAACGGGGGTGCTCGTCGGCGGCGGTGGAACGGGGAAGGGTGCGGGGGGTTCTCGTCGGCGATGGTGGAGCGGGGGAGGGTGCGGGGGGTGCTCGTCGGCGGTGGTGGAGCGGGGGAGGGTGCGGGGGGTGCTCGTCGGCGGTGGTGGAGCGGGGGAGGGTGCGGTGGGTCGTCGGCGGCGGTGGAGCTAGCGGGGGAGGGTGCGGGTGGGATCGAGATCGAGATGGAGGGGGATAGCGATCGAGATGAAGGGGCATCGAGATCGAGATGGAGGGGGATAGCGATCGAGATGGAGGGGGATCGAGATCGAGTGTCCTCATGAATATTCAATATTTTATCATATTGTATATGAAAAAATATCATCAAATTTGAAAAAATATTCATGAATTCAAAAAGTGCTCATGAAATTTAAAAATATTCATGATATCAAAAAGTGCCCATGAAATACAACCGAGAAATGAAGACTACGATTTAAATACAGTCGATCTTAACTAGCTATCTGTTCATAATCTTCTTGCCCTTCTTTTTCGCAAATGGAGTTCTTCTATGGAACGGACGTCCTTTAGGTAGGGTGGTCCTGCTTCTTCTTGTGGTGTATGCTGCTACTACTTCGTCATCGTCGTCATGTTCGATCTTCGTGTCGCCATACTTGTTGAAGTCTTGCTCATTGGCTACTCCATCCATTCCGATGATCTTCCTTTTGCCTCTCCTCACGACAACACGACTGGGCTTTGACGGGTCGGTAATGAAGAAGCATTGGTCCACTTGGGAAGCCAGTACCCATGGCTCATTTTTCGCGGTGACGTTTGCGCCCGCGGTCTTGGATTTGGCTTCGGGTATAACCATGGTGGTGAAATACCGGTCTTCTTTTAGGACGCTCTTGGCCCATCTGACACGAAACATCGGGACCTTCTCTCCAGCGTAGCTCAGCTCCTAGATCTCCTCGATCCTTCCGTAGTATCTGTCCTTGTCGTTACCGGTGTAGGATTCCATCGTTACCCCGGAGTTCTAACAACCATCGCTCTTCATGTCCTTGTCCTCGGTGTAGAATGTGTAGCCGTTGATATCGTACGCCTCATAGGTCATCAGGTTGTGCTCGGCGCCTTGTGAGAAGGCGAATATGAGTTGTTCTTCCGCGAAAGAATCCTCATGTAAAGGGTACGACAGAAGCTTCTGCTTGAACCAATGCGTGAAACATGAGTTGTGCTCTTTGATTATATCTCCGTCCGTCCTCTGTTGGCCTCGGTCATTGTACATCTTCTCAATAAAGGTTTTGTGCTCTACCACCCAAGGATCGACCACGTCTATGTGTTGTAGTGCGACTAGGTTTGCTCTTTCAAAGTCGGCGAGTCGACCCTCGAAGTCGACATGCATTTCGCGGCGACCCTCACGGTGACCCCATCCAGCGAGCCTGCCGAGGTGCCTGTTGACGGGCAGACCAACGGGGTTCTCGATGCCTAGATAATTCGTGCAGTAGGAGATGCACTCTTCGGTCAGAAAGCCCATGGCTATACTTCCCTCTGGACGTGACATGTTGTGAACGTATCCTTTGATGACACCATTCATCCTTTCGAACGGCATCATGCTGTGCAGGAACGTCGGCCCGAGTTGGATGATATCCTCCCCGATATGGACCAGCAGATGCACCATAACGTCGAAGAATGCGGGCGGGAAGTACCTCTCAAGCTCGCATAGTATCACCACGATCTCTTCCTGTAGCCTTCTGAGTTGCCTCACGCCAACCGACTTCCGAGATATGACGTCGAAAAAGTTGCATAGGCCAAATAGCGTTTCACGGATGTGCGCGTCCATGATCCCACGGATTGCAACTGGAAGTATCTGTGTCATCAGCACGTGACAGTCGTGAGACTTCATCCTGCTGAACTTCTGCTTCGCTGGGTCTAGGTATCTGCTTATCTTCCCCGCGTAACCGTAAGGAAGTTTTACTCCTACGAGGCAGGTGAAAAACTGCTCGATCTCCTCCTGACTTAGAGTAAAGCACGCGGGAGGGTAGTCATTTCCGGTCTTCTTGGCCTTTTTGCCTTTGCGACGAATTTCTGTATCCTGCTTCGCCTCATCATCATCATCATTAGCGTGAAGCTCCTGCCTGATGCCCATTGATTTCAAGTCTGCCCTTGCTTTCGGCCCATCTTTGGTCCTCTCTGGCATGTTGAGCAGGGTACCAAGTAGACTCTCGCACACGTTCTTCGTGATATGCATGGCATCAAGGCTGTGAGGCACACGGTGGATCTTCCAGTACGGCAAGTCCCAGAAAACAGACCTCGTTTTTCATACCTTCAGCAGCGGCTCTGGCGCCTTTCGCTTCTTTCCCGGCTCTGGCACCTTTTGCTTCTTTCCCGACAGTGGGCAATCTTTCCAATTTTTCAACAGCCCGTCTATTTCCTCGCCGCTCCTCGTACGCGGGCGTCTTCGGAGTTCAGTTTCACCATCGAACAGATCCTTGCGTTTCCTCCACGGGTCATCGTCGCGAAGCCACCTTTGATGTCCCATGAACACGGTTTTCGAAGACCCCGGATCTCTATCTAGCTGGCGATACGTTGTGTCATCCATGCACCTGACGCATCCAGAAAATCCGTGGACCACCTGCCCCGCGAGATATCCGTAACCGAGATAGTCGTGCACCGTTGTGAGCAGTGCGGCTCTCATAGGGAAATATTCTTTCTCTGCAGCGTCCCACGTATTGGGTGGCGTTTTCCACAGCGTGTCTAGCTCCTCTTTCAGCAGCCCCAGATATAGATTGATGTCGTTCCCTGGTTGTTTCGGGCCTTCAATTAGCATACTCATGTGAATGTACTTCCTCTTCATGCACAACCAGGGGGGAAGGTTGTACATCCACACAAACACAGGCCAGGTGCTATGTGTGCTTCTCTGGCTGCCAAACGGATTGACTCCATCGGTGCTCGCGCACAGCACGATGTTCCTTGGATCCTTCCCAAATTCTGGGTGTTCGAAGTTCAACGCTTGCCACTGGCTCCCATCCTTAGGGTGACTCAGCATCTTGTCTTTTTTATTTATCTCCGGATCATTTGCGTCATCTTCTCGCTTCTTCTCCTCCCTATCCGCGTGCCAACGTAGGAGCTTTGCTACCTTAGGGTCCGCGAAATACCGCTGCAGACGAGGAGTGATCGGAAAGTACCACACCACTTTTCGAGGAGCTTTCTTCCTCTTCTTGTATCGAGTGACGCCGCACACCGGACATATGGTAGACTCCGCGTGCTCGCCCCGATAAATGATGCAATTGTTCATGCACACATGGTATTTCACGTGCAGTAAATCCAGAGGACACACGACTTTCTTCTCCTCCTCGAAACTGATCAGGCACTTGTTCCCCTTGGGAAGACGTTCGTGCCAGAATGACATGTTCTCGTCGAAGTATGCGTCGGTCATTTTGTGTTTTACCTTCATCTCTAAAGCCATGAGCGTTACTTTCAGACGGGTATCCTCAGGTCTGCATCCTTCATACAATGGAGTAACCGCGTCTATCTCCAGTTGATCCAGCTTGGCTTTCTCTCGGGCGGCAGCTCTTGCGTTATCCGTCTGCTTGAGAAGCAGCTCTTGAATATGAGGGTCCTGCACCCAGCCCATCGATTGTCCATCGTCGTCTGCGCCTCCGGCATCTTGATCTTCATGATCATGCCCTTCGTCTGCTCCGGCATCTTCCTCATCATCATGTCCGGCATCTTCTACATGATGACTGTGTACAACATCACCGTCGTGATCATGTCCTGGAGATTCTTCGTCTTCTCGCCCGCCCGAGCCGCGGTGGTTGTCTTGCTGCCCTTCCTCATTTCTTGCCCGGCCCCCATGGACGACTTCATAGTTATTTTCATCACCTTGCCACCGATAGCCATCCATGAAACCACGCAAGAGCAGGTGGTCCCGCACCTGTCCGGAATCCGGGTCCGCAATAAGGCTCTTCAGCTTGCATCTTCGACACGGACATCTTATCTCCGTCTTGTTCTTTTGAAGCACCTCGGTCTTTGCGGAGCTCAAAAACCTATTCACGATGCCTTCGGTCATCGTGCGGACCATGATCGCCTGCGGGGTAGAGCAAAACGATATTTTAGAACCAAGAAAAAATTTGGCATGACTTTCCCTAAAAATAGGACCAAAAAGAATGCATAGTGCCAAAATTCTCGCCGAAACGGAAATGAATCAACATTCCGGCAAAATATTGGCAACTATCGCATTTCAAATACCGGTACCTGCAAACACAAACATATATGCAACACCAAAAATATATGCAACACCACAAACATACATAGATCTAGCTAGGCCACAAAAAGTGCATGTGCACGTTGTTGGAGTGAGCTAGGGAGAAAAAAAGTAGATCTACAACATGAAGATAGCTTTCCCCTTACTTACCTATCAAAAAAAGTTAATTTCAACACTTAATTTTGATGAATCTATGGTGCAAATGAGGTGAGGAGGAGGAGGCAGCCGCCAAGCTTAGAGAAGGAGGTGGGGGGAATGAAGTGGGGAAAGTGAGTGTGTAGGTGTGGCTGTCCAAAAATATCTAGCTGGTCCAGGTTACTAATGGCACACCACACAGCCATGCGCCATTAGTAACCCAACATACTAATGGCGCACCACATAGATATGCGTCATTAGTAGTTTTGCAAAAAGTAAAAAAAAATTATACTAATGGCGCACCGTGGCACAGTGCGCCATACTAGTTTAAACTAGTAATGGCGCACTATGCAACGATGCGCCATTAGTAGTTTTGCAAAAAAGTAAAAAAAATACAGTAGTGGCGCACGCTATGGCGCACTCTGCCCGGATGCGCCATTAGTATGTTTGAAAAAATGAAAAAAAACATTTTGTTACTAGTGGCGCACCGTGTGCCTGGTGCGCCATTAGTGTCTTCCACACTAATGGCGCATCTCCACATGGTGCGCCATTAGTATATAGTAGTGGCGCATCATTTTTCTGGTGCGCCATTAGTGTCAATTTCATCTTTAGCCATTTTCCTAGTAGTGAGGGATGGAGAAGACTTGCTTGGCGGCGCAATGATCTGGAACGGTGGTGAGAAACCATGCGAAGCGGCGGCGGCTAGGGTTAGACAACGTGCATAGCTCTGTCCTTGGCTCGGCTCAATCCCGCAACTCGCGGCGCGTCGTGACGAGGCGTGACGTGGCGAGGCGAGCGAGGAGGAGGAGCGCGCGTGTAGATCTCCTCTTCTCATGTTCATACAAGTGATAGAAGAGCTCACCTTATAAAGAGATGCAACTCTCTCTCAACTTTCGAGGTGGGACTAAACTTTAGCCTTACTCACTCCACTCACATGTGTGCATGAATGGGCCAAGAGAATTTCAGATTTTTAGTTGAGCTTTGGGCCAAAGGCCTACTAGCAAAATTCCAACATATTTCATTCTGGTGCTCTTTCTTAAACAACTCTCACAAGCATGCAATAAATTGCACCTTTAGTTCCATATGCTTGCACATATAGTCATATGAACGGAAATTCCAAGGGGCACGCTGGTGCGGGGCCCTGCCTAGCCGCTTGATTGCCTCGCGATTCACAAAGTAGTTGGATCCCGTACGAGGGCGTAGTATGTTTTAGATTTTAATCATTGAAACTTACAATTTTGCATCAGAAAATTCTGATTTTGCGCTTGCTTGTACCAAGTTTCAGAGGTAAAACCTTAAGCAACTTTATTTGTTGGTCGTAGGCACAAAATAAGTGTTTTTATCTATCACTCGTACTAAGTTTCAACAGTTGAAACTTTACATATTTTTTATAAAATTTACCAAAATACATTCAAAATGGATCTTATTTGAAAGCGTTGGTCACGAGAAATACGAATACGAAAACAAAACTTAATTTGCACTTTTCGTTCAAAAAAATCAAAAGCCAAAATAAAAAGCACACGCGAGAGAGTCCGTACGTGTCATAGGACCTGCGTGCCTCATACGCTCCCCAATCGTATGAACATATATTTTCCCCGAACGCACCTCAGTGCTCGTGTTCTTTCATAATCATCTCTCCAGGGGCGGATAGACGTGTCGTATTCTCGTGAGCCTATGTCCTTGGAGAAGAAAAGGTACGGTAGGAACTAATTAAGCGAATCGAATTTCTCACCAATTAATAGCTAGAGCTGATCACGTGCGATCGAAATAATACAATTATTTCACACCCACAAAATAGTACTCCTAAAACTAACCAGCACTAATAAATGGTATACATGCATACATATGTTTAAAAACGTGTAGGAAAAATTTGAAGCCAACACGGATACCTCAAAACACGTGCCATTGCACCTAGGAGTACTCCACTATGATCGGAAACCTGTCCTTTCTCGCAACGTAGAGTCATACTAGCTAGCTTTGACCTGCATGCCAGTTAGACGGTCGAACTGGCTAAACATCTGACGCATTCCACGTTTAAGACGAGGATGAGCACGCACGCTGGAACGTAACATCAGCTGCGTGTCATCGGCCTACCCAGGATAACGACCAAACACGTACGCATCTGCTCTCACTACTCAAAAATTTTATCAAATTAAACCCACTTAAATTACAGGGCTAATTTGTCAAAATCAAGTGGCGGAGCAAGAATCACATGCCTCTAATATTTCTTTAGTCATGCTAGAATTTTCAAGCAAAAGTGCTAGGTTTGAACAAGCTCATGTCTAATTGCCAAAACAAAAGTGAAAAATATATGAATGATCACCAAAACACAGCATGGTGATTTGGCAGTTATGGGTGCAAGCGGGCATCCCGCATAATCCCGCGTAACTAGGAAATTAGTTCAAACTAAGCTAAATCCCAGCTGGAAACTTATAACTTAAGATGATTTATTTTGACTGTGGAGAGGGGCGGATCAAGCGCCGCTTTTTTTTGAGCATCAGTACAGACATAAGCGCTCATATACACGCGCATACACTCACCCCTATGAACGCGCACACACACCCTACCCCTATGAGCACCTTCGAGAGACTGAGCCGGCATATCATTTTGAGATTTACGAAGTCACCGTAGGCGCCTCGTCGTCGATGGGAACGTCTCCTCCCACTGAAAGCGCATCGCTGGAAATCCTGAAATAAATCCAGGAATAATGCGAGTACCAGGATTTGAACCTGATGGGTTGGGGATATCACTGTCCACCTAACCATCTCAACCACAGGTTGGTTCGCGATCAAGCGCCGCTCTGCACCCCTATTTGGCACAAATTAAGGTTTGCTTATCATGTGTTTACGCAACGTATGTCTGTTAATAACGGGGCTGGTAATAAGGTTCGAACAAGCGTAAGTTGCCAGTACGTAGTATATTTGTTAGCAATAAAACTTGTATTAGTCGGAGAACAGCCATGCATGACTATTTTGCTCTATCAGAAAATGAAAGTAAATATCTCAAATATTCCAAATGAAGGATATTTTCAATTTGCTATAACTTCGATAGCATGAAACAAGTAAAAACACATGCATCTTGTACATTTTATGATGCACATGTGCCGAATTTCATTAATCTCTTCTACTTATAAATACTTCAAAATAATATCAGTTTCAGCGACAGGTAATACGGATCGGAGGGAGTAACATTTTTTCATCCATAGTATCCTTTGTTCAACCTTAGGTACTTATCCTCTTTTTCTTTGTTTTGATTTTTTCACTCCTATCTCTGGTTTTTTCAAAAGTTATTTTTCCTCCGAAAACCGCCTTAATTGCCCACCTTCTATTGATTTATCATTTTCCCCTTTGATAAAGCCAATAAATGGTTACAAAATAAAATCTTAAAATTTATTTTGGTATTTCAAAAAAAATATTTTGGCAGGTAAATCACAGGCAAAAATTTATTAGGTAAACACTTATGTACAGAATCATATTAATATGGGCAGGTAAATCACGGCCTAACATATTTGAATATTTATACCCTGTTGCAACCCATTGGAAATTATCTATTTACCTAACGCAATTGTGGATACATAGCCATTGTTTAAGCGCCCAGTGGCGACGGAGGCTAAGAGCAACTCTACCAGACCCCGCATCCCGCATCCCCGTAAAACGTGTTTGCAATTCGCGCAAAACCGCTTTTGCGGTCCGATGCGGACGGCCGCAAATGCAGACCCTGCATAACGGACCCGTAAAAAAGGATATTCGTGGAATATGCTTTTTTACGGGTCGTTTTTGCGGGGTCAGATCTGGCGCAGCTCATCCCGACCCGGAAAATCTAAATTTGCACCTTAATTTGATCCAACATAATGCGTTTCTTTGCTTTTTCAATAATCTTGGATAGATAAGACATCACCAAAATTTTGCTAGAATAGTAAGACCAAAGAAAACAAGAACCACAAGTATGCATTTTAGAAAATTTCCAACTTCCATAACTGCTCCCACTAGTTGGACTAATATCTTCTCCATGCATTCATTGTTGATCTGCGGATTCTTGATTTTGCATTCTTCTTTCTTCATCTTTGATTCGAAAGAAGTAGACGTTGCTTCCCCTCTAGTTGCACATGCAGCCGCATCATTGCCTTCGATTCTTCTAAGGAGTGCGTCAACGTCTATTATGTTTCTTTCTATCAACAACTCAATGTATTCGCCTTCCCAAAACCAAAATGAGCATCCACCTTCCTACACACATGAGTGAGCATGTTCGAAATGAGCTACCGCAATTGAACCAAATAATGAGCTATCAAAATGAGCTACCACAAGTGCACATACCCTGTCGTTTCGCATTTGAAGAACACCCATCCGGGGTGCTTCGGCGTGCCTGAAGTGAGCTGCAGCACTTTCCGCGTGCAGTCGTCGCACTCTATGAGCGGCATCGGCAAGCCACAAAGACGTTGCGCGAGCGCCGAGCCCGGTGGACGGCCGGACGAATCCATGCCCGCAAACCTTCGGCGGCAGCGGGCGGACGAAGCAGTACCTGCATGCGGCGATGCGCCTTTGTCTGGGCTGCGTGAAAGGCTCCCCGACCACTGCATCACTTGGGGCAGCAACCGGCGGCCGAAAAAGCCAAATCCGGCGGCCCGCGATGAAGTGCCGCAGATCTGCAAAATCCGGCGGCCCGCCGACGCAGAGGGGGAAGGGAGGGGAGGCCTCGTGCCCATGGCGGCCTTCCGGCGTGCTCCTGCCAGCTGCTTTCGCCGGAATTTTGGACGGCGGCCGGCGGCGGCGCGAGAGAGGAGAGGAGGGGTGGTTTGGTGGAAGAAAGTGCGGGATGAAATGTCCCCCCCACCAACCGCTTCCGCTTATAAGCAGGGCACCGCAGCCGCGAGGGGGAAATCCACGTTTTCTCGGGTTGGGCTCGGGATTTTGCCGCGCCCCCTAAAATTTTTTGCGGGCCGGGACGGGATGCGGGGTCTGATCGGGCTGGTTTTTCCGCCCTTACCCGCATTTTGGCGGTTATTTTACGGGTCGGGCGGGATGCGGGGTCTGCTAGAGTTGCTCTAAGTAGAGGATGGTGCGAGCTGTAGTAGCTGTTTTTTCTGCCGGGAAAACTTCCAATCTTTTCATCATCTGTTATGGCAGTACAAAAAAATATCAGAAGCCACAAAAATTACATTTAGATACGTAGAACACCTATCGACTATAAGACCTGGAGCGACCCGAACACAAACTCAAAGTTTATCTAATCCAAACAAAGCCCAAAGTTGACATTGCTTTCTGGCAGATTAGATGATTACTATGATTTTTATGTCATTGTGGAATGAAGACTGAAGAGATTAGAGCAATCCGTAGCATATGCTGTGCTGGAATGCTGGATATGCGTCAATCACCAATGCTGACAAGCTAGAGTAATATTTTTAAATGCTTATTTTTGGGTGCATGTAGCAATATCGCGCTTGGCCCCTTTGACCTCCGGTGTCTGCACGCGGCGCCCAGATGGGGTTGCCCACACACGTCGTAGGTAACGAGGTTGCCGCAAGTTTAATTACTAGTAGTACTCCTACTACCAAATGGTAGTAATGCGCTCCAGTTTTGGAACTAAATGATTTTCGTGATAAGATCGATCCATCAGCGCTACCTCCATCCTGATCATCCTGATCGCCTTCTATAAATACCTCAATCCAGATGCATCTTCCCCACACAAATCCAGGAAAACCAACAAGAACACACCGACCGGCCATTGATCTCCAACCTCCACACAAGTCCTTCTTCGGTTAAGGTTGAGAATTTCGAGGCAAGAGGTAGGTAGCTACCCTAGCCATGTCTCCCTCCCCTGATATAAACCTCCCCCGCGTGCTCATCGTCTCCCGCCGCACCGTCCGCAAGAACAAGTTCGTCGACTTCGTCGGTGAGTTTCTTGTTCATCACTTCGTCCATGTTGGGAAAAGTGTTGGATTCGTTGGAACTTGGAAGAATGCTCCAATTGCTGACATTTGCATGCATGGATGGATGCAGGGGAGTACCACCTGGACCTAGTGGTGGGCCACGGCGCGGTCCCGGTCATCGTGCCGCGGGTGGCCGGCGTGCACGCCATGCTCGACTCCTTCGAGCCCATCCACGGCGTGCTCCTCTGCGAGGGCGAGGACATCGACCCCTCCCTCTACGACGCCCGCCGCGACGGCGACGGTGAAGGCGACGCGCTCTCGCCGGAGCAGCTTGAGGCCGTGAGGCGCCTCCACCCGAGCGACGCCGCCGTGGACCACGAGAAGGACTCCATCGAGCTCCTCCTCGCACGCCGCTGCCTCGAGCGCAACGTCCCGTTCCTCGGCATCTGCCGCGGCTCGCAGGTGCTCAACGTCGCCTGCGGTGGCTCTCTCTACCAGGACGTGGAGCAAGAGCTCCACCCCCAGGACGACGCAGCCGTGTGCCACATGGACTACGCCAACTACGACGGCCACCGGCACACGGTGCGCGTGCTCCCCGGCACGCCGCTGCACGACTGGTTCGCGGACTCGCTGCTCGACGGCGACCAGCTGATGGTGAACAGCTACCACCACCAGGGCGTGCGGCGCCTGGCGGAGCGGTTCGTGCCCATGGCGCTTGCGCCGGACGGGCTGATCGAAGGATTCTACGACCCCGAAGCGTATCACCCCGGCGAGGGCAAGTTCATCATGGGGCTCCAGTTCCACCCGGAGCGCATGCGCAAGGAGGGCTCCGACGAGTTCGACTTCCCCGGCTGCGCCAAGGCCTACCAGGAGTTCGTCCGCGCGGTGGTGGCATACCAGGGGAAGCTGGCCGCCGCGCAAGTGCACCTCCGGAGCGCGGTCACCACGCCGCACAAACTGAACCAGGAAATGGAGAAGCAGCGCAAGGTGATCGTCCGGAGCGTCTCGCTCGCCAAGAACATGTACGTGTTCGGCAACAACACCGGTGCGCGGCAGCCGGCGGAGCACCGCGACGGGGACCTTGACGCCGGCGCGGAGTTCCTTGAGTCGAACACGGCGCTGAGCGTGCAGCAGGAGAAGCGGCTGAAGCAGATGGGCGCGACGGTGCGGAACGCGTCCGGGTACATGAGCGGGCTCAAGGTGAGCGAGGAGCGGGAGGCGGCGGCGCGGGCCCTCATGGCGAAGATGTCGGTAGCCCAGCTCGCCAGCCTCGCCGCCTTCTACCGCGCCATGGGCAACGTCTGCTCCGAGGTGCTCGACGCCAAGCTCCAGCCGCCGTCTCCAACCCTGCACGAGTGACCCGTGCGTCCTCTGTCTATGTGAACCTGGCCGGAAATGCTTGCTTGGTTCATCAGAAATCCAAATATTGCATGGCATCCTGAATTAATTAAACCGTGATGTTGATGCATGTAACTCGACAAGTGTTAGTTGACTTTGTTTCTGTGTCCGTACAATGCATCTACTCGCTGACTTTGATGAAGGAAAGACGAAGAGAGTAAGTAGTGTAGATCGTTCGTAATTGAGGTGTCATTCTTATCCCGTGGTCATCCCCTCGTACGTACTCCTATCTAACTTGTGTACCACAGTTTCTTCATCGAATTAGCTTCATGAAGCGGAAAAATATGAAGCTACTTTTCGACTGTGCAGGAGGGGCGATGTTGTCGGTGCACCTTCGGCTCGGCTTGCTCTAATGTTTGTAGTTGTTATTAGGTGGCTTACAAATGTAGATACAATATTTTTCTTCTGATGTTCTCTATGCTACCTTGACAATTGATAAATAGATCGAATGTTTTCTTTAAAAGAAAAATAGCAAATGTGTTGACTTCATCAGTTGGACGGCTAGCATTTTTTAGCAAGTTCCGTTCTCAAACCACTACTACTGGCTAGCAGTAACATTCTGTTGGACAAAACAAAAACTTATCGCCGCAAGGCGGATCCATCCACGAATTAGCAAAGGAAGGTTTACGTAGTCCTTTCGTAGGTGTAGGATTATTGTTTCTGCATGATACTAGTTACTTTTTGTACTAGTGATAAACCTTCTTTCGCTAATTCTTTGCCCCCCTCCCCCCCCCCCCCCCCCCCCCCGACGAGACTTGCCTGCTTCCCCGGCGTGCGCCCATCCGTGCTCATTTTTTGAGCTAGGGGGGAGATGATTAGATTATATAGAAAAAAAGAAAAAGACAGCCGTAGGATGGAGTGGGTGCACGGATGAAAGCATGGGAAGGGAGCACGTAACAATTACGTAATGCCCTTCGTAGGTGTAGCATTGCCCCGCCAGAAAAGGAGCAGTAGCAAAGTTTTTGGTCACATGGGAAGCGCCAAGGCACAGCTGATGGCCACGGACGGTCTAGGAGTTTCATTCAGGGTAGTTGCCAACTAACTTCGGAGGAGAACTGGTAGTGGCACCCTGATGTGCCGTGGAAAATGCACGAACGAACGACATGGTGGCGTGCATGCATGGCCAACAGGTTGCCATTCTGCCGCAACACTCGGCCAGCAGGCGGAGGCAAGATACATATCGCCACTTCGCCATTGAGTGTTCAACAGTAACGCTAGATCTGAGCGATAACTGCGGTGCAGCCCAGGGTAGCGTAGGCAGCACTTGCACGGCGCTCTTGGTTTTATTTTAGGATGGGAATGGGCCGGACCGCAGCCCTAGTCCTTGCTGGCCTCTCTATATTCTCTTGAAGGACACGGAGCATTGGATCTGTACATCCACAAAATTTATGTTGCCTCTGACTGACAGTGGATGCAATCAAAGGAGACACATTATCATGTTTGGTTCGGCCACCCTGATGATTTTTTGTTCGTTCCTGTAAACGTTGTAACTGTTCAATAAAACTTTGTGCGTTTGTCTTAAAAAAGCACAAGAATAAGTAGCATTTACAAAAAAAACTTTATTTCTAGCATATCATTCAGCTGTTGGGATCTTTAGTAAGTTAAGATATTTAGAATTTACTTGTTCAAAGAATGTCCCTCGTTTATATTTTTACCATGAATCGTTCTCATCATAAGGTAGCATATTTGTAACTTTGAAACAAAAAAGTCTTGGTCAATAGTTTGAAGTTTTCATGTAAGCACAAGGGTAACAACCTTGCAAAGGCATGCACATTATAACAGCACACTATAACCTTTGGCAACTGACTTTGGGTTAACCTGCTGGTGACCGGCTCCTCTGGCCCAGTTTTTAGTGAAGTCTACCCAAAAGACCCATCGGCCTTAAAATTATGGGCCTGACCAGTGTCCCAATGGGTCACGTTGGCACATTCCCATCGTGAGTTTCTTGTTAGCAGCACAGGGCCTCTCTTGCCTCTTAAAATCTCAGAATCCGTCGTTCCAGCTCAGCGGCATTAAGGTGACACCATCGGCCCCAACGGTGAACCATCTTTTATTCGCGAATGACAACCTGTTGTCTTCAGGGTAAGTGTTAATAGAGTGGAAGAGGTATCAAACCTATTGAAGGCATATTGCATGGCCTCAGGGCAAAGAATTAACAGAGATAAGTCCTCAATATTCTTCGGTAGGGGCTGTCCTAAGATAGTTCGCAATGCTGCCAAAGGCTACCTACATGTTCCTAATGATCTCTGAGTGGCAGGTGCTTGGGTGTGCCAACAAATGCTGGGCACACAAAGGAAGGAATGTTCAAATACCTAACTGACAGAGTATGGGATGAGGCAAAGGGTTGGATGACCTAATGCCTCTCAACAAGTAGAAAAGATGTCTTCATCAAATTCATGCCTCATGCAATCCCGGTATATTCGATGTCTTGCTTTAAGCTCCCAAGGGGCTTATGCGATTATATAGATTCTATAATACGGAAATTTTGGTGGGGCTGCAAGCAAGGAGATCGCAAACCAGCTTGGGTCTCTTAGAATGTGATGACAAGTCCACAAAATTTTGAAGAACTCAGTTTTAAAGACCTTGAAATTTTAACTTGGCTCTTTTGACAAGACAGGCTTGGAGAGTGATGCAAGAGCAAGACAATTTGAGTGCAAGGATTTTGAAGGCGTCTTACTTTCCAAATAGTAATATTCTTGATGCGGAACTAGGGGCTAGGCCTTCTAAAATTTGGAGGGCGATCCTTGAGGTGTGAGACTTGCTTAAGCAAGGGATAATTTGTCGGATTGGCAATGGCCAGACCACGAACATTTGGACCGACATCTGATCCCAAAGGAAACCACGCCGAGACAGATGACGTCCCGTGTTGCATATCCACCAACAATGATGTCTGAACTGCTGTCGCCAGCTACGGCGACATGGGATGAAACACTGGTGTGTTCTATGTTCTTGCCGATAGATGTGAACGCGATCTTGAAGATACCCACATGCACTAATAACAATGAAGATTTTTGGGCTTGGTATCCGGGCAAGAAGGGCAAAGTTTTCAGTTTGTTCTGCGTACAAGTTCTTGCTCAAAACAAAACTACAGCGGGTGGAGTGGTTAGAAGGACGAAGTGGATCATCTAATGCACAGAGGGACGAAAATTCCTGGAGCTCACTGTGGAAACTAAAGGTGCCCTCGAAAGTCAGAATTTTCCTATGGCGACTTGCACCCCACTCACTTCCTACCACCGATGTTTTGAATAAACGCAACATGTCGGTTCAGGACGTATGTCCGCTTTGTGGCTGCCAGAGCAACTCTAGCAGACCCCGTAAGTATTCATGAGAACTTCAAATTTGTTCGCAATGCTGCGAGAATTCTGCATCGGAAGAAATCTCCTGCAGTTCTTATGAAGATTGATATCTCCAAAGCCTTTGACACCTTGTGCTGGGAGTTCATCATTCAGATATTGATAAGGAGAGGCTTTGGTCGGCGTTGGTGCTCTTGGGTTTGTGGCCTTCTGCGCACCGCGTCGTCATCTGTGTTGGTCAACGGTGAGACTTGCGAGCCGTTCGCACTTGGCCAAGGTGTGAGACAGGGAGACCCACTGTCCCCGGCGCTCTTTATTCTTGCCATGGACACATTGCAAGCGATGCTGCATTGGGCGGACCACAACAACCTACTATCCGACTTGGGTCTGACCCCCAATGTTCCGAGGGCTTCCTTCTTTGCAGACGATGCAGTTCTATTTTTCAAACCTTACTCAACAGATATGGGGGTGATCTCGGCCATCCTGAAGCTGTTTGGAGAAGCATCTGGTCTTCACATCAATCTGCAAAAGAGCACTGTCACGTGCATCAGGGGTACCGACTCCATCTGTGCTTTTGTGGCTCGTCACTTTGCCTGTCAGTCGAGGCCGTTTCCGCTTCAGTATCTTGGGCTGCCATTGTCAATATACAGACTGAGGCGTCAGGATATTTTGCCACTCATCGACAAGTTCTCCAATAAGATGAAGGGATGGAAACCCAAGCTGATGGCTCCAGATGGTCGCTTGACACTCACACAATCGGTTCTCATGGCTCTGCCTATCCACTTTATGTCAGTTATGTCGTTGCCTGCATGGGCGCTGAAAATAATCAACAGGAGGTGTCGGGGATTTCTTTGGAAGGGCAACAATGATATCAATGGCGGCCATTGTCTCCTGCCATGGTCTAGGGTGTGCATGCCCAAGGAGTGTGGGGGTCTGGGCGTCTTGAACCTTAAGTGCGTTGGCTATGCCCTCCGCTGTCGTTGGCCATGTTTAAGATGGGAGGCTGAGGAGAGGCCATGGAATTTACTGCCGGATGGTTTGGAAAAGGAGGTCTCGTACATCTTTAAGGCGGCCACTTCTATCCAATTAGGAGACGGCAAGAGGGCTAAATTCTGGACGGACAAGTGGCTGCCCGGAGGGAACTCCATACAGGACGTGGCTCCTGCCTTATTCTCTTTTGTCAAGGACTCGAGTAAATCTGTCAAGGACGCGTTGTGCAACAGGAATTGGATTAGGGATATCTCTGGAGGCATTTCGGTACAGGCTATGGCTCAATATCTGAAAATTTGGGACATTGTACAAAGTACTTCTTTGTTGGTGGACGATACCGATAGCCTGGTTTGGAAGTGGACTGGAGACCATAAGTTCTCTGTTAATAGTGCTTATGGTTTGTTCTTTGCTGCGAATGTGCGCTTTGCATGCCATGGGCCGATCTGGAGATCCAAAGCGCCACCAAGATGTAAATTTTTTATGTGGCTTGTCGTTCACCGAAGGTGCTTAACAGCGGATAATCTGGATCGCAGGGGTTGGCCTTCAAATGGAGCTTGCCCGCTGTGCCTCTCGACACACGAGGATTGCACACATCTGTTTGTGCACTGCTGTTTCTCCCAGCAGGTTTGGATAAAATTCAGGGATTGGACCGGGGCAGACTTTCGGACTCCAGATGACAGCTTTTGTAGTACGGAGGAGTGGTGGCTGAATACGAGGAAGGAGGTCCCCAAGCCGGAACGGCGTAATTTTGACACTATCGCAATCCTGCTACACTGGAGGATTTGGAAAGAACGGAATGCTCGGATCTTTGAGCAAGTGGCTAGCAACATGGACAGGGTGCTCGAACTAATCAGAGAGGATATTGCAACATGGAGGACTGCTGGATGTGTTGGCGATCTCTGCTGACTTGTTTTTCTTCTTATTTGTTGTGTTGTGCTTGCCTCTGGTGGCCAAGCTTCGTCTTTATTTCTTCAGTGTTTATTCAGAGTTAAACTCTGACGGCTGACAGTTCTAGATCGCCTAGACTGCCTAGCTCGCTGTACTCTTCCTGTTCTTTCTAATAAAAGATCGGCCTATGGCCCTTCGAAAAAAAAGTCACAAACCCGCAAAATTCCGGTGAGTATATGCGCTCGGCCCAATTTTCTGACCAGAACAGAGCCCGTATACTCGCCCGGTCCGTAATTTTTTTTACCGCAGCCCGCAAACCGCCCTCCCCCCAACCAGTATATCTACGGATTCGCGGTGCATATGCGGGTCGAAACTTTGTCCCCCCGCCACTGCGTCTCGTCGCAATTCCCCACTCCCCTCCTCACATTTCTCGCCACCGGTGAGCCCCTTCCGCCTCCAGCCGCCATGTGGGGCTGCATGTGGAACTCCGGTCGTGGCTCCGGGAGCAGCTCCGGTGGGGGCGGCGACCCCGAGCGTGAGCGGCGTGTCCGCTCGGACGACACGATGAATCTCGGGGCGAGGAAGTGGACGAACAGGGGCCTCGAGCCGCCGCCGAGCTTCCTCGTCTGCGAGACGGAGGTATACGACCGTCGGCATGGGCGTACGCCCTCTTCGGCCGCGGGCTCGTCCTCCACCGCGAGATCTTCCCACGCTGCGAGCTCTTCCTCTTGCGGCCCGGGCTTCTCCCCGTGAAGAGGGAGTGGTTGGAGGAGCCGGAGGAGATCGAGGTCGTCGCCGTCAAGCAGGAGCCGGAGGAGATCGAGCGCCGAGGGGTCTTCGGGCCGAAGATTTCGTGGCCGATTTCGACGCGGTCGTGGTCGCCATTACTGAGCGGAGCTTGCGCGAGGAGGCGGAGCGCCGGCGCCACGACGACGAGCTCGACGACCTCATCCTCAAGCAGGCGGTCGCGGCCAACCTTGCCGCGAATTAGAAGGCCGACGAGTGGCGGCGCATCCGCGAGGAGCAGAGGTCGAAGTTCATCGATCTCGTCAGCTCCGACGAGGACTGAGCCCCTCCACCGTGTCGTCCTTGGCCGCGAGCTTGTCCATTTTCGTATATCAACCTCGGCCTCGCCGCCGCGAGACCCCCCTCCCTCTAGTAGTAGTAGTAGAATGTAGTATGTATGATAATGTAGTATGTGATGATGAATTATGAATGATCATGTAGTATGTGATGAACTAGTGTGGTTGCAGTTTCTTTCATGAAAGTTTTTTTTTTAAATTATGCAGTTTCATATACGGGTTCTACTCTGCCGCACATGATTTTGACCCGCAAAACAGTTCTTCGTCGAACTGTAAACACCTTACACGGGTCGCGTTTTTACGGGGTCTGCTAGAGTTGCTCTCAGGATACATGGAGGCACGCCCTAGTCTCATGCACTATGTCTAGGTGTATATGGGCGCTGTCCGAGGATGATCTTGTCTCACGCATGATAACTAATGAGGAATCCAATGCTAGGCAATGGCTTTTTGAGCTGAGCGATGAACTGGATCAGGCAAGTTTTACTCGCATGGCTGTCACCCTATGGTCGATATGGTACGCCAGAGGAAAGGCAGATTATGAGTATATCTCTCAAAGCCCCCTGCGAACAATCTTCTTTGTAGATAACTTCATTGCAGAGCTAAAACAGCTTGCTAATAGCCAGGAGCTCCGCAGTGCAAGAGCAACTACATCTGCCCAGCCCGAGCAATGCTTTTCTCCTCGTAATGGTGATGTGAAAATTAATGTTGATGCTGCTATCGCAAGATCACATAATGGGGGAGCTGTCGCGGCAATATGTAGATACCAAACGGGCCTATATTTGGGATCTCCGGCTGTGGCCTTCCAAGGAATCAATGATCCTCTAATCCTGGAACTTATGAATGTCGTGAAGCTTTAGCACCGGCAGATGATTTTGTCGTGCAAAATATTTGTGTGGCCTCGGACTGTCAAGAAATGGTGAATCGTATCATCAAGGGGACAGGGGATTCAAATGTTGCCATAGTACATGAAATAATGAGTCGTTGTAATAGCTTTACTTCCAGTTCTTTTATTCAAGAACATAGGAAGTTTAATTTTGAGGCTCATAATCTCGCCAAGTTTGCGTGTAACATAGGTGTAGGTGGACAAGTTTCGTGGGGCAATCCTCGTGACTCAAACCTTGTACCTATGACATTTGTTTTGGATGAGTAAATATAGCAAGTTTTCTAAAAAAACTTGTGGAAATAGAAGAGTATGGTTCAAAAAGTCACTTTGGTGCACGAGCTCTAGGGAGCCATATATTTTGAATAGTGCTAAAATGATAAGGGGATAGTGGAGGGCGATCAGTCTTGCAACATCTCAGTCGTTAAGTCTCATTTGTTGCTATTCGTAAGATCTTTCATCAAGGTCCGTGCAAAAAAAAAATCATATTTTCCTTTTCCTTTCTTAGATGTTATATGTCACTTGAGTAAGACTTGATTAAATTTTAACCGGTTGAGACCTAGCCACACCCTTAAAGGGTCAGTAGAGTTACTTTCTAGGCTAGAAGACTTGCTCGTAGTTTCGGTTGGAAATAAATGGAATCTGTTACAGATTTCTTTTTCTTTTTGCGAAATGGAAACTGCTAGAGTTGCGCTTAGACTTGACCGAAACTGGCCCAAAAAGGACTTCGACAAAACCATTGTTACGAGGACGAGACTTGCCTGCTCCCCCTCGTGTGTCCATCCGTGTTCCCGTCTACGTGGCTTGATTTGATTGGAGCAAAATAAAGCCTGGCCCCACCCCCTTAAAATCAGGGGGGGAGATGATTAAATTAGAAAAAAAAGAGCCGTAGAATTAAGTGGGAGTACGGATGGAAGCACGGGGAAGGAGCAGGCAAGCCCGATCCTTGTTACGAATCATCAGTTAAGACATGTCACAAAATTTTCCCCGCTTGACATCTTCCCTTTTTCTTTTTGGGACGACATCTTCCCTTTCCTCACGTTTCCTGAGATATTCCCTTCCCCACCTTAAGCAATCATGGTTACTGTTTCCATATAATATGTACGCCCAGGACAAAATCGATACGCCTGCATAATTTGGTACTAGCACAAAGTCGAACCACATCGATCCCCGGAACACAATTTGGCTGCAATGCCGGCACAGTCGCCGGCGCGGACGCTGGGGGAGTCTCTCGCACACGTGCCCCGTCATAAAATCTGGACGATGGCCGTCTTCGCGCAGATCATGTCGCCTGCCGTCGTCACGTCTATTTTATACGCCGACATATGGCCACAGGGCTTTCGCTCCTTCTTCCGCGGCGCCCCGTGGCGGCTGCCTCTGGCGCTCTCGTGGGGCTTCTACTTGTCGCTGCTCTACCTCATCATATTATACGCGGGGCTGTTCCTGCCGCGCACGCCCGTAGCCGTCGTCAAGAAGCTCTTCTACGTTGGAGCGTACGGCGTCGGCGGAGGCATCACTGCCATGGTGAGCGGCGTGCTGGGGTGCCGCGTCAAGGACGGCCGCGCGCTGGCCGGATGCACCGCCCTAGTCGAAGTGATCATCGTCGGCCTCGTCGCGTTTTGGGTGTGGCTTGCTCGCACCTACGGTGGAGACGGCGACTCGTCGTCGGAGGAGTCTACTACGCACCCACCAGCAGAAGCACTAGAAGAAGGGCTGCAGCCTGCTGTTCCACAACGCCTACCTGTCTAGATAGTATTTAGTCATCCCTGTTAGAAATAATAGAACTACCTATTGTAATCTCAACAAACTCTATTTTCTCTCTCTCTTCCATAGCTTATCTCCCCCTCTCTTGTAACAACCGAATCGTGATCGATCGGTATTGCCTTGTAAGCCACGACAGGGGCTGTTCCTGTCTCATATCAATATAAACCAACGCGGCTCCTCATTGAGAAGTAGGAACGCTTCCATCTGACATGGTATACAGAGCCATCCTCTTCCCATCGATCTAGCCAAAAGCTTTCCTCCCGATCACCCTCGCCATTGCCATGTCGTCCTCATCCACCGTCACCCTCAACCTCGGAGCCCTACCATCCGAGAAACTTACCAAAACCAACTACATCCTATGGAAAGCACAGGTCATGCCGGGCCTGCGAGGAGCGCAGGTCACCGGCCTTCTGGACGGGTCAGATGCCGCATCATCAAAGACGGTGCAGCAAGAGCAGACGGACAAAACCGTCACCACGGAGCCCAATCCGCTGTATGCACAGTGGATATCAAAGGATCAGCAGGTTTTGAGTCATCTTCTGAACTCTCTGTCAATGGAGATCCTCGCCCAAGTTGCGAGCAAGGAGACAACCTTTGATCTCTGGACTGCCATCACCACCTTGTTCTCATTGCAGTCCCAATCTCGCATCACCAATTTGCGGATTGCAATCACCAACACGAAGAAGGGTTCCATGTCCAGCAGCGCCTACATCTCCAAGATGAAGAATCTGGGGGACGAGCTCGCAGCGGCAGGATGCCCCGTCTCGGATCCAGAGATGGTGGATTATGTCCTCGTCGGCCTTGACAGACACTATGATCCTGTTGTGGCAGCTATTGGCGCAATCAAGAATCAGATCACAGTTGACGATCTATTTTCTCAGATCGCGGCGTTCGATCAGCGAGTCAAGATGCTCGGCGATGGCCCTGATGGGGGTTTCAAAACCTCTACAAACCTGGCCTACAGGGGGCGTGGGCGCGGCTACAGCAGGGGCCGCGGGCGCAGCAGCAGCAGGGGGCGCGGCCGAGGCAGGCGTCCTTCCCCGACTCCGTCTGGTGGCCACAGCGGCGGCAGAGGTGGCCGCGGTCGCCCACAAAAACAACGGCAGCAGCAGGAACATGACTATCCAGAGTGTCAAATCTGCTACAAACATCACCCAGGAGGTGCTCGTGATTGCTGGCATAGGTATGATGAAGATGAACCCGAGGAGAAGAATGCAAACATGGTGACCAGCTCCTATGGCGTCGACACGAACTGGTATGCAGATACCGGTGCTTCACATCACATCACCGGCGACGTTCAAGGACAAGTACCATGGACATGATCAAGTGCACACCGTGAGCGGTTCTGGTATGAAAGTTGCTCACATTGGTCATTCAATCGTTAAAACCCCTAAAAAAACCTTGCATCTAAACAAAGTTCTTCATGTCCCTGAAGCCTCACAAAATCTTCTTTCTGTTCATCATTTTACTCTAGATAATCGTGTCCTTATTGAATTTTATCCTTATTTCTTTTTGGTAAAGGACTTGGACACGAGGAGAATCCTGCTTAGGGGCAAGTGTGTGGGAGGTCTCTACCCACTTATATCTTCATCATTATCATCGAATAAACAAGTGTTTGTCGCTATCAAGCCTTCATCATCCAAGTGGCATAGTAGATTAGGTCATCCTTCATCAGTCATCGTTAAATTTGTTCTTAGCAAGAATAAACTTCCCTTCTCTCATGAGATTAGTGAGTCGGTTTGTGATCCATGTCAACAGGCTAAAAGCCATCAACTCCCATACCCTGTATCTACTAGCATATCTACTGCACCCTTACAACTAGTATTCTCAGATGTTTGGGGGCCAGCTCCTACTTCGATCGGTAGATACTCATACTATGTAAGCTTTATTGATGATTATAGCAAGTTTACATGGATCTATCTTCTTAAGAAACGGTCTGAAGTGTTTCAAGTTTTCACAAACTTTAAAAATCTTGTTGAAAGAAAACTAGACACTAAGATCATTGTCATGCAAACCGACTAGGGAGGTGAATACAGGAAACCGAATTCCTTCTTCCAGCAACTTGGTATTTCTCATCATGTTGCATGTCCTCATGCGCACCAGCAGAATGGTTCTGTAGAAAGAAAACATCGTCATGTCGTTGAAGTAGGCCTAGCTCTACTCGCAAATGCATCTATGCCACTAAAATTCTGGGATGAAGCATTCTTAACTGCCACATATCTCATCAACTTACTCCCTAGCAAAGTCATTAAATTTGAGACCCCTATCACACGCCTTTTTGGCACTAGTCCAGATTACAAGTCTTTGCGTGTCTTTGGTTGTGCATGCTGGCCTAACCTACGGCCATACAACTCGCGCAAGCTTGCTTTTCGTTCCAAACGGTGTGCTTTCTTGGGGTACAGTCCCATTCACAAAGGAGTAAAATGCCTAGATGTCTCTACTGGCAGAGTTTATATATCTCGTGATGTTGTTTTCGATGAGTCCATTTTCCCTTTTGCATCTCTTCATCCTAACGCTGGAGCCATTCTTAAGAAAGAAATCTTGCTTCTTCCCCCAAACCTTCGGAACTTTGAGCAAGGGGGCGACGATTGTACTGACCAATATGACACTTCACCCAGTCGTCCTAGTGGTGCATCTATTACTGTGCAGGGTCCTGCAGAAAACGCAGGAGAAAATGGTGCTCAAAATGATCAAGATTTGGCACAAAATGGCCCCATATTTCATGTGTTGGAGGAAGAAGAGGCAGGCGCAGACTACGAGGTTGATCCGAAGCAACCTGCGACACCGCAACGTCAGGCGCCCTTGGATCGCGTGCCGCGATCAACCCTGGATCATGCGCCCACCAGAGGCCAGGGCCAGCACGCCACGTCGCCAGGCAGTGGGCCGGCTCAGTGACCCACGTGCGGGTGGCCAACCACAATCGGTCTCCAGCCTGAGACGATCGACTCGGGATCGCGGCTGCCCACGCGTGTGGATCAGGTGACAGCGACACCCACGGGATCTTCTACGTCGCGCGGGGCTGCGGCATCAGAGTCTGGCACGAACACACCAGAGGCTACAGAATCAGGGTCCGGATCAGCTACGCAAAGTGGATCCAGAGAATCTGCATCATCTGGATCTTCTGTGGCACGGTCATCTACTCAGCTATAGCCGGTGCCAGCCTCACGTGTCACAACTCGTCTTCAAAAAGGTATAAAAAATCCAAAAATTAGAACAGATGGTACTATACGCTATGGCATGTTATGTGTTGTAGGAGAGCCAACTCGATTGGAAGATGCACTTGGAGATCCAAGGTGGAAAAATGCAATGGATGAAGAGTACTCTGCACTCATGAAAAATAAAACGTGGCGCCTTGTACCTGAGCAGCGAGGTAAAAATGTTATTGACTGTAAGTGGGTATATAGAAGCAAGAAAAAGGCAGATGGTTCGATTGACAGGTACAAGGCACGTCTAGTCGCGAAAGGTTTGAAACAACGTTATGGGCTGGATTATGAGGACACATTTAGTCCCGTTGTTAAAGCTGCAACCATCAGGCTTGTGTTAGCTATTGCTGTTTCCAGGGGATGGAGCTTCAGGCAGCTAGACGTGCAGAACGTGTTTTTACATGGTGTTCTGGAAGAGGAGGTTTACATGCGACAACCACCTGGGTATGAAAACAAGAAAACACCCCACTATGTGTGTAAGCTTGATAAGGCTCTTTATGGCCTGAAACAGGCACCAAGAGCATGGTATTCAAGGCTAAGCTCTCAGCTAAGGTGCCTTGGATTTGTTGCATCTAAGGCTGACACATCACTCTTCATCTACAATAAGGCAACCACAGTCATATTTGTTTTGATATATGTTGATGATATTATAGTTTCCAGTTCTTCATCAAGTGCTACTAATGCTTTACTTCATGACTTAAGTTCAGAGTTTGCCTTGAAAGATCTTGGTGATCTACACTTCTTCCTGGGCATTGAGGTGAAGAAGATTCCAGATGGCATAGTAATGAATTAGGAGGAATATGCTACTGAGCTTCTGACTCGCATGAAGATGAAGGATTGCAAGCCTTCACTTACACCATTGTCCTCTTCAGAAAAATTGTCAGCCTTTGAAGGGGAGCCTCTAAAGGAAGAAGAGATCTGAAGGTACAGGAGTGATGTGGGTGCCTTACAGTACTTAACACTGACAAGACCAGATATATCATTTGCTGTTAATAAGGTTTGTCAGTATCTACATGCACCTACTACTGTACACTGGACAACTATTAAAAGAATTGTACGGTATATAAAATACACTGTAAGCCTAGGACTCCAGTTTAAACGTTCCAGCTCCACTCTTGTTAGTGCCTTCTCTGATGCTGACTGGGCAGGATGCAGTGATGATAGGAGGTCAACTGGAGGATTTGCAATATTCTTTGGTCCTAACCTTATTTCTTGGAGTGCTAGGAAACAGGCTACAGTGTCAAGATCAAGTACAGAGGCTGAATATAAGTCACTAGCCAATGCAACTGCTGAGATCATGTGGGTGGAATCATTACTTAATGAGTTGGGTGTTAAGCAACACCGCATTTCATGTTTATGGTGTGATAATTTGGGAGCCACCTATCTCTCTGCTTACCCAGTGTTCCATGGAAGAACTAAACACATTGAAGTTGATTTTCATTTTGTGAGAGAAAGGGTTGCAGAAAAGAAGTTGGACATAAGATTTATTCCCTCCAAAGATCAGGTAGCAGATGGCTTCACCAAGGCATTGTCAATTAAACCATTTGAGGAGTTCAAGAGGAATCTTAATATAGGATAGTTGAGATTAAGGGAGGGTGTTAGAAATAGAGATAGAACTACCTATTGTAATCTCAACAAACTCTATTTTCTCTCTCTCTCTCTCTCCCGTAGCTTATCTCCTCCTCTCTTGTAACAACCGAATCGTGATCGATCGGTATTGCCTTGTAAACCATGACGGGGGCTGTTCCTGTCTCATATGAATATAAACCAACGCGGCTCCTCATTGAGGAGTAGGAACGCTTCCATCTGACAATCCCTATGTTTCTCCTCCCCTTTCTCTTTTGTTCAGACTATCTGGAAGATACAAAGTGTTTCTTTCTTACAGAACAAGAACAATGCCAGCCGAACTATCGTTCTGAATGTATACCTTTTTATTCACATTTTAATGAATTTTGTAAGTATTATTTATTACTGTTAAGAATATCTCCAATAATAGACCAAAAATTTGATACTCCCTTTGATCCATATCCATATACTAAAGGAGCGACAAGTAATATGGATCAAAAGAAGTAGCTAAAAAGACTTCTGGTGTTGGGAGTAATATGGCATTGGTACCGCACGGTGATGGGGTAGCAGGGGTGTCTCGCTCGCGTACCCACAGCAGTGTCTCTGTTGCGTACCTGCAGGCTGCAGTACAAAGACTTCCAATCTATTACGGGAAAAACTTCCAATCTAGAAGCCCTAGGGACGACTACAAGCACTTGGACGAGCCGAAGGCGTGGCACCGTCATGGCCCTCCCTCACTAGATTCCGATTTAACTTGTTTTAATAGACAGTCAGAAATTCGCGTGTTAAGGCCTCATAGGATCAACACACTAGAAAAACAACCACCACCAATGAGGATAAACGTAGATTGAATGAAAACAACCTATAGACAAACAAATGAAGACTGGATCCAAGGTGATCCACCGAAGTCCAACAATGACCGAATCCCATGAGATTCACTAGAAACACACCTCCCCCCTTTCCAGCAAAAAAAATACCTCCGGTTCCAGCAAAAACTCGCACCCCAACATCCATCCTTGTAGCTCTCCCAAACGCCGGTTGCAGCTCCGACATGCATGGTTGCTGTTGGAAATATTAGCACTTTTCCGATTAGACTTATCCATGAGTAAACAGTAAGCATGGCATAAAAGGTATGCATCTCATAGCGATACCTAAGCATACTAGCACATACAGAACATAGAATCGAACCATCTATGAGTAGCACATATACGGCTAGCATAAGTACGAGTAAACGAGGGATGAACAGATCATACCCTCCGGTTGGCCAGGCCAACGCGGCGGCGGCAGCAGCAGCCTTGGCATCGTCTGTGGCCTTCTTCTTGGAGGCGGCGTCGTCGGCCATGGTGTCGATGCAGGGGAAGTAGTGGAAGCAGAGGCGGACGAAGTTGGGGATGGATCGGGAGCAGTCGCGTCGAGACGCTCCCCAAAAACCTTATTGCCGTTCTCCCGGGCAGAATCTCGAACGATAGGGTTCCCGAGGCACCTGCTCTCCCGACCAACCGTGCACGCGGTCGTCAGGATGGGATCGCCGGAAGCAGCACAGAGAGAGGAACAGTAGCTGACGGCTAGGGTTGTACAAGAGGGAGGGAGTGAACTGAGTTAGGGTTCACTCCACTGTCCAGTGCCTTCTTATATAGGCCGTCAGGTAGATGGGCCTGGGCCAGGCCCACGACCGAGTCCGCGAACAGCCCACAGTCCAACGTCTCGGATAGTGACACTTCCGTAAGTGACTCGTTAATTAATTAACAATTAATTAACCATTCCTGAGCGGCAAAAGTAAGCTTCGGCTCGGCTCATTCCCGCAACCCGCAGCACGCGCGCGCGTCGTGACGAGGCGAGGCAAGGCGGGCGGCGGAGGAGGAGGAGCGCGCGTGTACAGCTCCTATTCCCAAGCTCCCAATAGCAAGTGGTAGAGCAGCCCTTATAAAGAGGTCTCACTCTTCTTACTGTAGCAGTATGGTACTAAACTTCCCACACTTCCCACCACTTGCCGTACACATGCATGGGCCTTAGAGATAAACCAGGGATTAGTGTCTTATATGGGCCTAAGCCCATCCATAATCCAACAATCCCCCACCAGATCTCGAGGCACATAAGTTTGTCAACTGTTCCAAACAATGTTTGATATACCAGAATTTTCAGTGGAGACTGTTAAGTTGAACTTCCACCTAGAGCAACAGGATTAGACTTCTTCACAACTAAACAATGGACTATGCCTTGAATTGTTAGTTTGGTGTGCAGAAGTTTCGCCTATTGTCTGCTGATACATGGCTGCCGAAGGCTAAACCCCACGGGTGGAGCTTATTAGTCATACTCCGTACCTTCTCATGAGCTTAATAGAGATTACCCAATCTCATAGACTGTGACCAGCAGTCGGGCTCACATAGGTGTGTTCCTCCAAAGAATGCTCTGTAGGTTAGCATCTTGCTTACACAAGCTTTGGAACACATTAAGACAAAAGTCAGCCTGCCTTACAGAATTGAGAGTATTGTGCATCTCCAACGGAGTGGGTTAATTAAGGATACTCTCCTCAGTTGACCGCTGGATTGTTTTCCCAGGTCCTAATTCACGGGATCTCTTATCACATAGGTTGGGTTACCCCCATGGCAACTTACGTGGGTCTCATACCCATCTCCCTCGATGCATTTTCTATCATAATCCGTGATAGCCCTTTCGTAAAAGGGTCTCCCAGATTCTTAGCCGTCTGGATGTAATCCAACGCTATTACTCCGGAGTTTCTTGATTTTCTGACAGATTTCAATCTTCTTCTTATGTGCTTTGTGGATTTCATGTTGTCCTTTGAACTCTTAGCCTTGGCAATCAATGTTTGATTGTCACAGTTCATAAGGACAGCCGGCACTGGTTTATCAACCACCGGCAAATCCATCAAAAGCTCTCGAAGCCATTCTGCTTCGACGCATGATGTGTCTAATGTTGTGAGTTCTGCTTCCATAGTCGATCTGGTTAAGATCGTCTGCTTGCAAGACTTCCAGGAAACAGCACCACCACCAAGTATGCAGACATGTCCACTTGTGGCTTTCATCTCATCAGCATCAGATATCCAATTCGAATCACTATACCCCTCAAGTACCGTTGGGTACCCAGAATAGTGAATTCCATAGTTCGCAGTACCTTGCAAATAACGCATCACTCGCTCAACAGCATGCCAGTGCACATCTCCCGAATTGGAAACAAAGCGGCTCCGTTTGCACACAGCAAATGAGATGTCAGGACGAGTAGCACATGCCAGGTACATCAGTGAACCAACCACTTGAGAATATCTCAATTGATCTACAGCCGTGCCTTCGAACTTTCGAATCCACACGCTAGGATCATATGGTGTTGCAGAAGGTTTTCAGTCCGAATATCCAAAACAGCTCAAAATCTTCTCAACATATTGGGATTGCAAAAGTGTAATTCCACCCTCAGAATTTCTCAGTAGCTTGATGTTCAGGATAACATCAGCCACACCCAGGTCCTTCATCTCAAAGTTGTGACATAGAAAAGTCTTGACCTCCTCAATGACCTTGAGGTGGGTCCCAAATATCAGTATGTCATCGACGTACAGACACAATATAACTCCTTCGCCCCCACCATAGCGATAGTATACACATTTGTCAGCTTCGTTCACAACAAAGCCAGCAGATGTCAGAGTAGTGTTGAACTTCTCATGCCATTGCTTAGGCGCTTGTTTCAGGCCATACAAAGATTTCACTAGCTTACACACCTTTCCTTCCTGACCATTTACTACAAAGCCATCCGGCTGTTGCATGTAAATTTTCTCGTCTAGCTCTCCGTTAAGGAAAGCCGTCTTAACGTCCATCTGATGAACGAGAAGACCATGCGAGGCAGCCAAAGCGAGTAACAGTTGAATGGTTGTCAGTCTAGCCACAGGTGAATAAGTGTCAAAGAAATCTTCTTCTTCTTTCTGGGTATAACCCTTGGCCACAAGCCTAGCCTTGTACTTCTCAATAGTACCATCGGGCCTAAGCTTCCTTTTGAACACCCACTTACATCCTAATGGTCGACAACCATAAGGACGATCAGTGATCTCCCATGTTCCGTTAGCCAAGATGGAATCCATCTTACTACGGACCGCATCCTTCCAGTAGTCAGTATACGGAGATGCATAAGCTTCTGAAATGGAGCTGGGAGTATCATCATCCACGAGGTACACGAGGAAATCATCACCAAAGGACTTTGCAGTCCTCTGTCTCTTGCTCCTAACAAGAGCTTCCTCGTCATCCTCCGTGGAACTCTTATCACTTTTATGTTCATAATATTCCATCGGAATAGCAGGTTCAGGAGTCTCATCAGATTCCAGTCTAGAATTGCTTTGCATATCTCTCATGGGGAAAATATCCTCAAAGAATGTAGCATCCCTAGACTCTATAATTGTACCGACCTTCTGGTCAGGTACCTCAGATTTCACCACTAGAAATCTATAGCCAACGCTATGGTTGGCATAGCCAAGAAAAACACAGTCCACGGTCTTTGGTCCCAACTTGCGCTTTTTGATTATCGGCACATTGACTTTCGCCAAACAGCCCCAAGTGCGCAAGTAAGAGAGTGTAGTTCTTTTCTTTTCCCATTGCTCATAGGGAGTAGTCTCATTATCCTTTGTGGGAACTTTATTCAGGACATGACAAGATGTCAATACAGCCTCCCCCCACCATGCCTTGGATAAACCCGATGTATCTAACATGGCGTTAACCAAATCAGTTAGAGTATGGTTTTTCCGTTCGGCAACCCCGTTTGACTGGGGTGAGTAGGGAGGCGTCCTCTCATGAATAATACCATGTTCTGCATAGAATAAATCAAACTCATTAGAAAAGTACTCTCCACCACGATCAGACCGGACTCGTTTTATTTTCTTCTCAAGTTGGTTCTCAACTTCAGCCTTATAGACTTTAAAGTAGTGTAGAGCCTCATCCTTAGTATTTAACAAATACACATAGAAGAATCTAGTGGAATCATCAATCAGAGTCATGAAGTATTTCTTTCCACCTTTAGTCAACACACAATTCATCTCACAGAGATCTGAATGTATGAGCTCTAATGGTGCCAGGTGTCTCTCCTTCGCAGGCTTGTGAGGCTTACGAGGTTGCTTAGCTTGCACACACGTATGGCACTTAGAGCCTTTGGCTAAAGTGAAACTCGGGATTAAATTCATCTTAGCTAGCCACGTCATACAACCGAAATTTATGTGACAAAGACGTGAATGCCAAACCTCAGATTTGTTCACATTAGAATGAATTTGGTTCACGACTTTATTATAGAAATCCTCCAGAGAAAGGAGGAACAAACCACCACAATCATATCCTTTTTCAACAAATAGTCCATACCGAGATACGACTACTTTGTTAGACTCAAATACTAACTTAAACCCTTCTTTACATAGAAGGGAGCCACTAACGAGATTCTTCTTTATGGCGGGGACATGCTGCACGTTCTTCAGTTGCACGATCTTTTCCAAAGTAAACTTCAGATCTACCGTGCCAACACCATGAACAGAAGCATGCGAGCCATTCCCCATCAGGACGGAACAATCTCGTGCGACCTGGTAAGAAGAAAACAAAGACACATCAGCACACACATGAATATTGGCCCCAGTGTCAATCCACCAATTGGTGGACTGACAGACTGAAAGTATGGTAAACAGATTACCATACCCAGATGCCGCATCATTGTTGCTCAGAGTGACATTCACAGACTTGGAGTCCTGTGCTGGCTTCTTATACTTGTTTGGGCACTTGTTCGCCCAATGTTCATCTGAACCACAACTAAAGCAGCCATCTCTCTTTTTGTCTTTCTTCTTAAAGGTAGTATTCTGCTGGACAGAGTTCTTTCCCTTGAACTTGTGGAAGTTCTTCTGCACCACATTGGCGCTAGAAGAACCCTCTGCCCCTTTCACGTGCGAGTCCTTTGCTCTCGAGTTCTGCTCAACACTGAGATGACCAATGACATCCTCAACAGAGAATTCACGTCTCAAGTGCTTGAGAGAAGTAGCAAAGTTCCTCCAACTAGGAGGGAGTTCTGCAATAATGCAACCCGCGACAAACTTGTCCGGTAACTCACACTTCAGGAGCTCCAGCTCCTTAGCAATGCAATGCATCTCATGAGCCTGGTCCAATACAGAACGGTTATCAACCATCCTGTAATCATGGAACTGCTCCATGGCATACAGCTCACTGCCAGTATCAGTTGCGCCGAATTTGACTTCGAGCACATCCCACAAGTTTTTGGCAACGCCCATATGAATATAGGCGTCAACCAACTTGTATCCAATCACACTCAGAACTGCTCCCAGAAAGATTGTGGTTGCCTCCCTAAACGCCTTCTCCTGTTCAAGAGCAATCGTTTCTATGAGGGACACACCACCAACCCAGAACACGTTCATCGCTGTGAGCCACAAGGTGGTCCTAGTCTGCCAACGCTTAAAATGCGTCCCGGTAAACTTTTCCGGTTTTAGAGTAGCAGCAAAGTCTTGAATCGAAAAGTGCCTAAAATAAGGTTTTTGGATTGTTGGAAATATTAGCACTTTTCCGATTAGACTTATCCACGAGTAAACAGTAAGCATGGCATAAAAGGTATGCATCTCATAGCGATACCTAAGCATACTAGCACGTACATAATATAGAATCGAACCATCTATGAGCAGCACATATACGGCTAGCATAAGTACGAGTAAACGAGGGATGAACAGATCATACCCTCCGGTTGGCCAGGCCAACGCGGCGGCGGCAGCAACAGCCTCGACGTTGTCCGTGGCCTTCTTCTTGGAGGTGGCGTCGTTGGTCATGGTGTCTATGCAGGGGAAGTAGTGGAAGCAGAGGCGGACGAAGTTGGGGACTGATCGGGAGCAGTCGCGTCGAGACGCTCCCCAAAAACCTTATTGCCGTTCTCCCGGGCAGGATCTCGAACGACAGGGTTCCGGAGGCACCTGCTCTCCTGACCAACCGTGCACGCGATCGTCGGGATGGGATCGCCGGAAGCAGCACAGCGAGAGGAACAGTAGCTGACGGCTAGGGTTGTACGAGAGGGACTGAGTGAATTGAGTTAGGGTTCACTCCACTGCCCAGTGCCTTCTTATATAGGCCGTCAGGTAGATGGGCCTGGGCCAGGCCCACGACCGAGTCCGCGAACAGCCCACGGTCCAACGTCTCGGACAGTGGCGCTTCCATAAGCGACTCGTTAATTAATTAACCATTTCTGAGCGGCAAAAATAAGCTTCGGCTCGGCTCATTCCCGCAACCCCCGGCCCGCGCGCGCGTCGTGACGAGGCGAGGCGAGGCGAGGCGGGCGGCGGAGGAGGAGGAGCGCGCGTGTACAGCTCCAATTCCCAAGTTCCCAATAGCAAGTGGTAGAGCAGCCCTTATAAAGAGGTCTCACTCTTCTTACTGTAGCAGTATGGGACTAAACTTCCCACACTTCCCACCACTTGCCGTACACATGCATGGGCCTTAGAGATTAACCAGGGATTAGTGTCTTATATGGGCCTAAGCCCATCCATAATCCAACAGTTGCAACTCTGCCGTTGAGGGGCACAGCTGATTGCAGCCCTCCTCATCGTTGTATGCAGCTCCTGTGCTCCAGGGTTGCAGTCACTGATGGGCAGTGTCGCTGGATGCTGCTCTGTGAAACGCCGGTTTGCAGCTCCTGTGGCCCCTGATTTGTCGCTAGGTGTGGCGCCTCGAGTTGGAAATAAAGCATGGCAGCTCGGCCATGGGTATGGCGTTGGATGCATTCGGGTGAGATTCGCTTTTAGGAGGAGGAAGAAGGCACCGGAAGCGGACGGGATAAAAGAAAGAGGATAAAATCGAAGCGGTACAACTCAGCTCGACAGGTCAAGGATGTGTGGCACGCATGGCCCTGCTGTGCTCGCGTTGCTAGAGAAGCGACCGACCCAAGTTTGGACCAGCTGGCCAGGTTTAAACGTTTCCCTTACAGTTTACATGTTCCCACCTCTACGTCGTCCAATTCCGGTCACCGGTTGCTGCATCTGCTGCCATTTCCCCAGCCACCCCGAGCCTTCGTTGCTCGGGGGCCACTGTCGCAAACCCATGCCCATCGCCGAGTTCGCATCGCTGCCTGCCAGTCCCGGCCAAATACGACTGTCCCCCCAAGCTAGCAGTAATAAATAATAATACATAAAAAATTCATTAAAATGTAAAAAAAGGTATACATTCAGAACGCTAGTTCGTCTGGCATTGTTCCCCAACAAACACTAAACACTTTGTATCCAGGAAGTCTGATCAAAACAGAAAGGGAAGAAATATACGGGATGATTGAATATCTAGACAGGTAGGCGTGGTGGAACAGCAGGCTGCAGCCCTTCTTCTAGTGCTTCTGTTGGTGGCGGCGTAGTAGACTCCTCCGACGAGTCGCCGTCTCCACGGTACATGCGAGCAAGCCACACCCAAAACACAACTCCCCCAGCGTCCGCGCCGGCGCCTGCACCTGCCCCGGCATTGCAGCCATGGATCGATGTGGTTCAAGTACCAAATTGTGTAGGCGCGTGGATTTGTTCCAGACTTTCGGGTACATGTTAATAAGGTAAACGTTTAAAAACCACCAGATGATTAATGTAATAACTATAGAGGGGAAGTCTTTGTTCCGACTACTGAAGGTAAATGCAAACACTAGCCATGATAGTTGTTTAAGGTAGGAAAGGGCACATCTCAGGAAATGTTTTTTTTATCGAAAGGGGTTTCCCCCCACCCCACTTTTATTAAAGGCGGGGCACAACATAGACCCAGACTGTTAACAAGCATTTGGGTTTACCAGTAGCAGCAAACCAGACAGTATAAACGCAACACCCCAAACTGCAAAACTATAACAGTAGACCTCATACAGCGCCACGCAGGGCAGCTCAAAACCCACACACTCTAGAAGTTCATCAATGCACACATGGGGACATGATGATCCATCAGCTTTCACCCTGAATGAGCCTTCAGTACACCCCCGCCCCGGGGCCTTTTTGAGCACGCTATCAGCCCCCAGCCCAGGCGATCCTGAGCAGCTCGCCTCTTCGTCGGTCCAGGAGTAGGAGGCAGCGTTGGAGCAGCACCGATTGGTCGCCCTTGCACATGATCTCCCATTGGTGTAGAGATGAGCTGATCCGCCCCAACACCGCCCTGGTACTTGTCCATGGTATCCCCTGAAAACACATATCATTACGCATAGTCCAAATCCCCCAGCTGGAGGCAACACAAGCAATGTTAATCACAGTTTTTTTGTTGTTCAGTTTCCAAAAGGAAGATAGTTCAGCCATATCTTTTGGGATATTAAAACTAAAAGTATCAGCTACATCAAGCCAAATCTGCTTAGCTACTACGCAATCAAAGAATAAATGCTGAACAGATTCATTCTCATTACAAAAAAAACACAAGTTATCAACCACCCTTCTTTTGTTTAAATTGTCTCTGGTAAGAATTTTGTTATTATATGCTAACCACAAAAAGACCAAGTATCTGTTAGGAACAACAATTTTCCAGAAATTTTTCCACATTGGGGTAGAAACCCCTCCCCAGTTTATCATGTTGTAAAAAGATTTAACAGAATAAATTCCAGATGGTTCCAAAAGCCAGACAGGCTGGTCCTCCTCATCAGTTAGGGTCTTAGTAGAAATTATCTGAATCAGGTCATGCCATTTACTCATAAAACCAGAATCCACACATCTATTAAATGTGAGTTTCAAATTAGTACCATCCCATACCTCAGCTACTACACATTTCTGTTGCTGACAAATTTCATAGACCTCCCAAAATTGAGTTTTCAGGGAAGAATCCCCAGCCCAAGTGTTGTCCCAGAAACTGATTTTGTCCCCTTTGCCCAAGTTCCATCTGAAAAAAGGTCTAATACCCTCAAAAGCCCAGGTAACCCCTTTCCAAAAGGGCGACCCTACACCCTGTTTGTCCCAAAGAAAATTGGGTTTATCAGTTCTATATTTATGATCAACTAGTCTCCCCCAATCATTATCATGGTTTATGAAGTATCTTTTTGCCCAAGAGGCTAGCAAGGCCATGTTGAACTCTCTTAAGTTGGGAATCCCCAGGCCCCCAAACTCTTTTTTCTGAGAGATCATCCCCCATTTAGCAAGATGATATTTGTGCTCATCTCCCTGGTCACCCCAAAAGAAGTGAGCCATCTGAGATGTGATAGCATTTATAGCCCATTTAGGAAATTTTATCACAGACATCAAGTACATCGAGATGCTAGTGATACATGCCGTAAGCAGTACAAGTTTCGCCTCATAACTGAGTAACCTCCCCTTCCAACCACAAATCCTTTTGATGATTTTATCTATAATGTATTGGATATCCTCCCTTCTTAGTTTAAGGTAGTGGAGAGGAACCCCAAGTATTTGAGAGGGAAATCTCCCATCTTACAGCAGAAAATTTGGGATAATAGTTTAGCCTCATCAGTATTCATATTAATTGGCACTACTTCACACTTATCATAGTTGATTTTCAACCCAGAAAGGTTTTCAAAACAAGCAAGCAACCATTTTAAGTTTTTTACATACTCAGTTTTCGGGTCGAGACACAATATCGTGTCATCTGCATACTGCAAGCAGATAAGACCACACGGAATAATATGGGGAACAATCCCAGATATTATATTGTTATTGACCGCCTTCATCAGCATTCGAGAGAATACATCTGCCACCAAATTGAATAGCATAGGGGAACTAGGGTCTCCTTGTTTCAGCCCTCCCCCCCCCCCCCCCATAAAATAAGGACCTAGAACATCGTTAATTTTAACACAGAAAGAGCTTTGTTTAAGAATTGACAAGTTCCACCTAATCCACTTAGGGCCAAAGCCTCTGGAAGTTAACATTTCCACTAGGAAATCCCAGTTGACACGATCATACGCTTTTTCATAATCTAACTTGAGAACAATCCCAGGTTCTCTAGATTTATGAACTTCGTGAATAGCCTCATGAGCAGTCACCACACTTTCGCGTATAAATCTACCTCTCACAAAAGCAGACTGGCATGGGGCCAACAGCCTATGTCCTATAGGGGAAACCCTATTTGTCATGGCTTTGCTAAAAATCTTCACAGAGCAGTTGCTCAAACAAATAGGCCGGAATTTTTTCATATTCTTGGCATCTGGTTCTTTAGGAATGAGAGTGACTATAGAGTAATTTAACCTCTGGATATCCAGAGACCCTCTCTCAAAATCCCTCACAAGTGCCATAAAGTCTCCTTTAATTATTTCCCAAAAATGTTGGTAAAATATAAAGGACAAACCATCAGGCCCAGGGGCACCATTGGCATATGAGCCCATAATGGCTTCCTTAATTTCTTCTTCTGAAAAAGGCCTTTCTAATATCTCATTCTCAGCTACAGTCACTCGTTCTTCTTTAGACCAAAAACGGAAGAACGTTAGGAAAGGGAAGATGTCAAGCAAGGAAATTTTGGTACATGCCTTATGATTCACAACAGTAGTTTTGTTGAAGTCCATTTTGGGCTAGTTTCGGTGAAGTCTAAGAGCAACTCTTGCGGATTCCATATTCCCATCCGAAATCTCCGTAAAAAAAACTGCAGAGTTAAAGAGTTTTGGCCTTGAAACTCACTCTTGGGGATTCTTCAGATGCCAATAGCCAGCTACCGTTTGCTAGGAGGGGTGGCATTTGCGAAAGTTTTTGCTGGCAGTTTCTTCTGAACGGTATGGCAATTTCTTCAGAGAAAGTTATTTTCTTCTAAACATTGTCACCGTTAATTCTCGTGTCGCAACTCAAACTGCCAGCAAAAAGCATTGGTTTTCCATTTCCCTCGCAGCCAAGTGACATACTCCTTCCGTCCCATAATATAAGAGTGTTTTTTACACTATCTAGTGTCAAAACCGCTCTAGTGTCAAAAACGCTCTAATATTATGGGACGGAGGGAGTAATCTAAAAAGAAAAAGGAAAAGACTGAAGAAGAAAATTACACAGATCTTAATGTAAGATCTTACGAATATAGCATCGATTGGGCCTTAAAAAGTCTCAGTCGACTGAGATTTAGCAAGTTTGATCGCCCTCAACTACCTCTTGGCATTTTGGCACTTTACAAAATATAAGGCTCACTAGAGTTCGTGCACCAAATTGACCTTTTGAACCATATTCTTCTATCTCCACAAGTGAATGAAACTCACCATGGGAATATGCCAACGGTACCATTGGGACATTGGTCCGGCCCATAATTTCATGGTCGATGGGTCTTTTCGGATGACTTCATTAAAAATTGGGCCAGAGGAGCCCGCCACCAGCGGCATACCCGGACAAAAGGTTCAACCCCAATTCAGGTGCCTAACGTTATAGTCTGCCGTTACAATGCACATGCCTTTGCAAGGTTGTTACCCATGTGCTTATATAAAAACTTCAAACTATTGACCAAGACTATTTTTGTTTCAAAGTTGCAAATATGCTAACTTATGATGGGAAAGATTCATGGTTGATATAGAAACGGAGGGGCATATTCTTTGAACATGTAAATTCTAAATATCTTAGCTTACTAAAAATCCCAACAGCCAAATGATGCTAGAAATAATGTTGTTTTTTAAATGCTACTTATTCTTCTTCTTTTTTTGAGACATTGCTACTTATGCTTGTGTATTTTTTAAACAATTATTCTTGTGTATTAAAATGGGTCCAGTTGGATGGACTATTGGGCCGGTTCCAATGCTCCATGACCCCTCAAGAGAATAGAGAGGCCAGTCCGGCCCATTCCCATCCTAAAATAAAACCAAGAGCGCCGTGCAAGTGCTGCCTACGTTTTGGTCAAAGAAAATAAAGTGCTGCCTACGCTACTCTGGGCTGCACCGCAGTTATCGCACTGATCTAGAGTTACTGTTGACCACTCCGCCTGCTGGCCAAGTGTTGCGGCAGAGCTGCAACCTGTTGGCCATGCATGCATGCCACCATGTCGTTCGTTCGTTCGTGCATTTTCCACGGCACATCAGGGTGCCACTAGCAGTTCTCCGAAGTTAGTTGGCAACTACCCTGAATGAAGCTCCTAGACCGTCCGTGGCCATCAGCTGTGCCTTTGGCGCTTCCCATGTGACCAAAAACTTTGCTACTGCTCCCTTTCTGGCGTCATGCAGATGCGGCGATAAGTTTTTGTTTTGTCCAACAGAATGTTACTGCTAGCCAGTAGTAGTGGTTTGAGAACGGAACTTGCTAAAAAATGCTAGCCGTCCAACTGATGAAGTCAACACATTTGCTATTTTTCTTTTAAAGAAAACATTCGATATATTTATCAATTGTCAAGGTAGCACAGAGAACATCAGAAAAAACATATTGTATCCACATCTGTAAACCACCTAATAACGACTACAAACACTAGAGCAAGCCGAGCCGAAGGTGCACCGACATCATCACCCCTCCTGCACAGTCGAAAAGTAGCTTCATATTTTTCCGCTTCATGAAGCTAATTCGATGAAGAAACTGTGGCACACAAGTTAGATAGGAGTACATACGAGGGGATGACCACTGGATCAGAATGACACCTCAATTACGAACGATCTACACTACTTACTCTCTTCGTCTTTCATTTCAGCTCATCAAAGTCAGCGCTAGATGCCATGTACGGACACAGAAACAAAGTCAACTAACACTTGTCGAGTTACATGCATCAACATCACGGTCTAATTAATTCAGGATGCCATGCAATATTTGGATTTCTGATGAACCAAGCAAGCATTTCCGGCCAGGTTCACATAGACAGAGGACGCACGGGTCACTCGTGCAGGGTTGGAGACGGCGGCTGGAGCTTGGCGTCGAGCACCTCGGAGCAGACGTTGCCCATGGCGCGGTAGAAGGCGGCGAGGCTGGCGAGCTGGGCTACCGACATCTTCGCCATGAGGGCCCGCGCCGCCGCCTCCCGCTCCTCGCTCACCTTGAGCCTGTTCATGTACCCCGACGCGTTCCGCACCGTCGCGCCCATCTGCTTCAGCCGCTTCTCCTGCTGCACACTCAGCGCCGTGTTGGACGCCAGGAGCTCCTCGCCGGCGTCAAGGTCCCCGTTCCGGTGCTCCGCCGGAAGCTGCGCTACGGTGTTGTTGCCGAACACGTACATGTTCTTGGCGAGCGAGACGCTCCGCCCAATTACTTTGCGCTGCTTCTCCACTTCCTGGTTCAGTTTGGGCGACGTGGTGACCGCGCTCCGGACGTGCACGTGCGTGGCGGCAAGCTTCCCCTGGTATGCCACCACCGCGCGGACGAACTCCTGGTAGGCCTTGGCGCAGCCGGGGAAGTCGAACTCGTCGGAGCCCTCCTTGCGCATGCGCTCCGGGTGGAACTGGAGCCCCATGATGAACTTGCCCTCGCCGGGGTTGTACGCCTCAGGGTCGTAGAACCCTTCGATCAGGCCGTCGGGCGCATGCGCCATCGGCACGAACCGCTCGGCAAGCCGCCGCACGCCCTGGTGGTGGTAGCTGTTCACCATCAGCTGGTCGCCGTCGAGCAGCGACTCCGCGAACCAGTCGTACAGCGGCGTGCCGGGCAGCACGCGCACAGGGTGCCGATGCCCGTCGTAGTTGGCGTAGTCCATGTGGCAGACGGCATCGTCGGCCGCGGGGTGGAGCTCGTGCTCGACGTCCTGGTAGAGCGAGCCGCCGCAGGCGACGTTGAGCACCTGCGAGCCGCGGCAGATGCCGAGGAACGGGACGTTGCGCTCGAGGCAGCGGCGCGCGAGGAGGAGCTCGATGGAGTCCTTCTCGTGGTCCAGGGCAGCGTCGCTCGGGTGGAGGCGCCGCACGGCCTCGAGCTGCTCCTGGGAGAGCGCGTCGCCGTCGCCGTCGTCGCCGCCGGCGTCGTAGAGGGAGGGGTCGATGTCCTCGCCCTCGCAGAGTAGCACGCCGTGGATGGGCTCGAAGGAGTCGAGCATGGCGTGCACGCCGGCGACCCGCGGCACGATGACCGGCACCGCGCCGTAGCCCACAACCAGGTCCAGGTGGTACTCCCCTGCATCCATCAATGGAAACGTCAGAAATTGCAGCATTCTTCCAACGAAGCCAACACCTTTCCGGCATGGATAAAGTGATGAAACAAGAAACTCACCGACGAAGTCGACGAACTTGTTCTTGCGGACGGTGCGGCGGGAGACGATGAGCACACGGGGGAGGATCCGGGAGGACAGATCAGGGGAGGGAGACATGGCTAGCTACCTCTTGCCTCGGAATTCTCAACCAGAAGGTTGGAGATCAATGGTGGGTCGGTGATCTTGTTGGTTTTCTTGGATTTGTGTGGGGAAGATGTATCTGGATCGACGTATTTATAGAAGGCAATCGGGGGCGGTAGCTGATGCAGCAATCTTATCACGAAATCATCCTGGCTCTGAGTAAAAATTGATTTAGTGCCAAAACTGGAGCGTATTACCATGCGCGCCAGGAGGAGGAAACTTGCGCCCACGTCATTAACGACGTCTGTGTGCAGTGCAACACCGTCTAGCCGCCGCGTGCAGACACCACAGGTCAAAGGGACCAATTGTGGTGTTGCTACGTACACCCAAAAGTAAGTTCTTCTTTTTCTTTTTGAAATATACTCTAGCTGGTCAGCATTGGTCATTGACGCATATCCAGCACTCCAGTACAGGATATGCTACGGATTGCTCTAATCTCTTCAGTCTTCATCCCACAATGACAAATCACACTAATTTAAAATGCCAGAAAGCCATGTCAACTTTGGGCTCTATTTGGTTTAGATGAACTTTAAGTTTGTGTTCGTGTTGCTCCAGTGCTTATAGTCGTCGTCAGGTATTCTATGGATCTGGATATAATTTTTGTTGCTTATGATATTTTTTGTACTGCCATGACAAATGATGAATAGATTGGAAGTTTTTCCGGAAGAAAAAAAAACAACTACAGCTCGCACCAACCTCTACTCAGCCTCCATCATCTATCAAGTTTAAACAATGGCTATGTTTCCAAAATTGTGATAGTAAAATAGATAATCACCAATGAATTGCAATGGGGTATAAAAATTCTAATATGCTAGCCCATTATTTACCTTCCCATATTAATATGATTATGTAAATAAGTGCTTACAAATAAATTTCTACATGTGATTTACCTGCCAAAAATAAGTTTTAGGATTTTATTTGGTAAGCACTTATTGGCTTACCAAAGGAAAACATGATAAGTCAATAGACGGTGTGGCAATTAAGTCAATTTTTACAAAAAAAAAATAATTGTTGAAAAAACCAGATATATGAGCGAAAAAATCAACATGAAGAAAAGGAGGAGAAGTACCTAAGGTTGAATGAAGGATAATGTGGACGAAAAAATGCTACTCCCTCCGATCCATATTATTGTTCCTCAAATGAATGTTACTCCCTCCGTTCCTTTATATAAGGTGTATATGTTACGTCTCAAAAAAAAAGGTGCACTCCCTCATTCCATCTATATAGGGCCTAATGCGTTTTTCAAGACCGCCTTTGACTATTGATAAAATTAATACTACATGACATGCATAATGTGAAAATTATATCATTGAAAGCTCCTTTCACATACGAATTTGATGATGTGCTTTGCGTAAGTTGCATGTCATATATTATTGCTCTAACATTTGGTCAAAGTTAGCCTCGAAAAACGCATTAGGCCCTATATAGATGGAAGGAGGGAGTATATGTTTTTTTTGATAAGATTCCACAATGTAAGGTGCATTAATTTCTTCTAATTTCTCATGATCCCTTTTTAGCCCTCCAAAATAAAGGAAAGGATCTCTCTTCTGATTGCATGTATATCTTTTTCTAGAAAAAGAAGGGACGTATCTCTGCCCTGATTGTCAGTATCTCTTCATCGTATAGCCTAACTGATTTACTTGCCACTAACCAACAAACTTGCCAAGCGTAATTTCGTCCTCAATTATCAATAATTTGTTGCCTTGGTCACTGAGCCTAAAAACTATACCTTACATAAAGGAACAGGGGGAGTATTTTTAGTACTTATAAGTAGAGGAGATAAATGAAATTGGGCACATGCTCATAATAAATTGTACAAGATGCATGTGTTTTTACTTGTTTAATGATTTCCAAGTTAGAGCAAATTGAAAATGTCCTTCCTTTGGAATATTTGAGATATTTACTATCCTTTTCTGATAGAGCAAAATAGTCATGCATGCATGGTCTTTGCCAATATATAACAATTTCTTTTCTAACACATATGGTACGTACGTGGCAACTTGCGCTTGTTCGAACCTTATTATCGACCCATTAGAAGCAACCCTTAATTCGTGAGAAATCGCCATGCTGTTTTGGTGACCATTCGTCTTTTTCACTTTTGTTTTGGCAATAAGACATGAACTTGTTCAGACGTGGCATTTTTGCTTCAAGAATCTAGCATGACTGACGTAATCTTAGAGGCATGTGCCTCTTGCTTCGCCACATGATTTTGACAAATTAGCCATGTAATTTAAATGGGTTTAATATGATAAATTTTGTGAGTAGTGAGAGCAGATGCGTACGTGTTTGGTCGTTATCCTGGGCAGGCCGATGACACGCAGTTGATGTGTACGCCCAGCGGCCAGCGTGCGTGCTCGTCCTCGTGGTAAACGTGGAACAGGTCAGATGTTTAGCCAGCTCGACCGTCTAACTGGCATGCAGGTCAAAGCTGCCATTGTGCTACTAGCTAAGTTAGTTGAGAAAATTCCTTATTTAACATTGTCTTAAAATTTGGTTTCTTATTTGACACTGGAAAAGTTTTTCTTCCCTATTTAACACTAGTCCTAAATTTTATTCTCTATACGACACTTTCGTCCATTTTGAGCCTAAATGACACCTGGAAAGACAATTTTGCCCCCCATGCGGTATGTGTGTGCGCGCGTGTGTGCTGTTGCGTGTGTGGGTGCACGCGCACATGTGTGCTGCTGCTGCATGTGTGTGTGCATGTGTGCCGTTGCGTGTGTGTTTGCTACTGCGTGTGTACGTGCGTGTGTGTGTGTTGTTGCGTACCTATGTGCTGCCTGCGTGTGTGCTGCTGCTGCGTGTGTGTGTATGTGTGTGTGTTGCGTGCGTGTGTGTGCGCGTGCAGGTGTGTTGCTGCGTGTGTGTGCGTGTGTGTGTGCACGTGCGCGTGCGTGTTGTTGTGTGTGTGTGTGTGTGTGTGCTTTTGCGTGCCTATGTGATGCCTGCGTGTGTGTTGCTGCTGCTGCGTGTGTGTATGTGTGTGTGTGTGCTGCGTGCGTGTGTGTGCGCGTGCATGTGTGGTGCTGCGTGTGTGTGCGCGTGCACGTGCGCGTGCGTGTTGTTGCGTGTGTGTTGGTGCATGTGTATGTGTTGCTGCGTGTGTGTTCCTGCCCTCGCACCGGTGCGGCGTGTGTGCGCTATTGCCCCCGCACACATACCACATGAGGGGCAAAAGAGTCTTTTCAGGTGTTATTTAGGCTCAAAATGAACGGAAATGTCATATAGAGAATAAAATTTAGAACTTGTGTCAAATAGGAAAAAAAATTCCAATGTTAAATAAGGAACCAGATTTTAAGATAGTATCAAATAAAGAATTTTCTCAAGTTAGTTTGGCTCTACGGTGCTAGAAAGGACAGGTTTTCGATCTTAGTGGAGTACTACATACTACTCCCTCCGTTCCGAATTACTTGTCGTAGGAATAGATGTATCTAGACATATTTTAGTTCTAGATATATTTATTTCTACGACGAGTAATTTAGAACAGAGAGAGTAGGTGCAATCGCACGTGTTTAGAGGTATGTGTTGGTTTCAATTATTTCGTGTACGTTTTTAAACATGTGTATGTATATCATTTTTCAGTGCTGGTTAGTTGTACTATTTTTGTGTGTGAACTAATTGTACTATTTCGATCTCACGTGATCCGCTCTAGCTATTAGTTGGTGAGGAATTTGATTCGCCTAATTAGTTCCTAGCCATACCTCTACTATTATATACCCCCACCGAGATACGATTAAGAAAGAACACGAGCAGTGAGGCGCGATTTGGAAAAACATATGTTTATATCTCTACTATATTATATAGGAAAATGTTTCACCCCTACACACCGGCTGAAGCTTTGGCCAGTCGTGAGCGCGTCGTTCAATCTATTGGCGATCGAAGCGCTTTGTTTAGCCACGTCATATAACTCGGGGATCAAACGCGTGGATATTGGGGGCCCGGGCACCGCTCGCGACCTGCGAACCCGCTACTTCTCTTCTTTATTAGAGCAATTTCCAGCCGCGTCCTCAATAGACACGCCCTCATACAATTTTTTAATGTCGGCAGACGAAAATCAGCTCAGTCGCATCTCAAAAATCTCGTTTAGCATCGGTTTGGGTCAAAATAATAGCCGGCGCATCCGAGCCGGACCCGGTGCGCTCGGGGGCGCCTGGGGGCACCGGCACAAGCGAAAAGGGGCATGGGGCCGCTCTGTCGGCGAGAGGAGATCCTTTTCCCGCTGTTTTCTTCCGCTTTCCCCCCTCGGCTTCCCTCTCATTCTTCATTCCTCGCGCCAATCTCCTCCTCCCCTACCAGCCGACCGCCATGCCGCCGAAGAAGTACGTTCTTCCCCGAGCCGCGACGGATGCGACCGCCGTTGTCGCCCAACCGAAGCAGAGGAAGCCGAGGGTGTCGCCGTCCAAGCCCCCGGACATGTCCAACACTGACTAGAGGGCGGAAGTTCAGCGTCGGGAGGCTGTCACCACCAACCGGCGGAATAGGGCCAACGCCAAGAAGGCCCGGGATAGCGCGGCGCTCGCGTCTGCAACGGCGGCGGAGCGTTCGGCCGAACAAGCCGAGGCGGCTCGCGCGGGGATGATGAATCCACCCGGCGGCCACTACGTGCCCTGGAGCCAGCAAAGCGTCGGTTCTCCGACCGGCTTCTCGTCGTCACTGCAAGCCTGGGGCTGCATGCCGTCGCCGGGCTACGCCAACGGTGACGCGCACGGCGGCTTCAACCCCAAAATCATCTTCCCCCATGGTCACCCGGCCCAGCGCACGCCCTCGCCCGCCTTCGCCGGCGTGCAGTACCCTCCGTACACCTACTCACCGCCGGCCTACGCGTCCTTCCCGACGCCCCCTCTCCGCCGTGGCGCACTGCCCTTCTCACAAGCATCCACTTCGCATCTCGGCGACATCGACGCGACCGAGGCCGACATGGACGACATCATCACGGCCGGCTCGGCAGCCGCCGCCGCGTCCCCTGGGTTCACTGCCCAGGACGACACAATGGACCTCAGCAGCGACATGGATGGCGAGGGGGACTACGGCAAGGAGGAGCCACGGGCATGGTATCTGGCGGAGCGCGGCCTTATCCTGAACCATCTGCCGCCGACGGCGCCGCCAACTCCCACGCCCACGCCGACGACGCCGCCAAGCCCGAGCGACGATGCCTCCACGACGCCCAGCAGCACAGAAGCCGCGCCAACGCCGCCCAGCACAGAAGCAGCTCCGACGCCTCCAAGCCCGCGCACTCCGACTATGCCGACGCCGGAGGCCGACCCAGCCGTTTGATGTGTTGCCCACGCGTCCTTTTCTTTTTTTGTATGCCGAACTGTGGCAAGGTGATCGCCGCACTGGCCCGCTGATCGCCAGACTTGTTGCGTTTTTTGGGAGCGGGAATGACCAAGTTTGAATTTGCCGCGACTTGGGGGGCACCGCCTGGGGGCGTGGCTGGGAGCTAGATCGCCCCCAGGGCCTAAAAAGCGCTGGGCGGGCGCTTGAAATAGCGCCGGCCTACGCGCTGGGGGCCGAACGAGTGAAGATGCTCTTATCCCCCACTCGTCACCCATGGCCGGCGCCGGATGCACCACTCTCTGTGGCCGCCCGCAGCCATGGGCACGCTCGTCTCCTTGTCCACCGACAGCTGGTTGCGCGCCCTCGCCATGGCCACCGCAGCCAGGATTCATTGTCGCCATGGCGAAGCTGCAATCTGCCATGGCGGTAGTGAATTTGTGCTCGAACTGGTGGGGTTTGCTGGAACCAGGCACGTTTTTTGCTGGATCCACCCATTTGTTTTACTACAACTCCCTTATTGTTTGCTTCAACCCCATTTGATTTTGTTGAACATGTTTGTTTTTACTGGAACCGGTACCCCGGTTTGCTGGAACCAGCTGCTGGATGTGCTTCTGGACCATAAATAAATTGTTTAAGAAATAAATCTGATACCGGTAAGACATGCATCTTTGGTAAGTCGATAAAAGAAATAAATTCCTGATCCATAAACAAATAAATATCAATCAATATTTTATCTTCAGTAACCCAATAAAGCGGATCAATCACGAGTACATGCCTATTTTGCTAGTTTAAGAAATGACATACAAACTTAAGCTTTATATACAAATATATTTGGCCCTGTGGCAATGCACGTGGCACATACCTCGTCATTATATATATGGAACTAGAGATGAAATTTATTGCATGCATGTGAGATGTTGTTAAAAGATAGAGCAGTAGAGTGAAATATTACTTGCAATGTGGGCACCTGTCTTTTATCTTATTTGGGAAATCCCATTGATGTTAACACACTTGGTAACTCAGAATGGAAACTAGTCAAAGAGCAAGTTGAATAAAAAACTCATAGGATGAAAAATAAATGTTTTGTTGATTGGAAGGAGGGTACTTTCAATTTAGTGAAATCTTTCACAAGCAGGACCGAAAAGAAGTTCCCAAGAATATGGATTATACAAGTGCCAAAATGCTTTGGCAAGAAACTAATAAAAGTGATGTATTCATATTGTAAACTGGTTCATAGTAAGTTTGCCCAATGTTTAGAAGTCCCAAAATTTTATAATTTGCAAACAATGAACTAGAGCCTAGTTTGCAAATGGTTGTGGATGCTGGAGAACACTAAAGAATGCTAACTAGAAATTATCCGCAGAGACCTATATTGTGCAATGGAAAGAGGAGCTAGAGGATCAATTTTTTTGGGTAAATCTTGGTAAATGTCAACCATGTATTCCAAAGTCACACTCCGAAAGAATTGTATGCTAATGATAGCAAAATTGTTTTCTAGTAAGATGCATGGTTCGAAGACCTTTATCAACACAATCACAATATTGTGTACTATCACTTGCACTAGGAAGGTGTCAGTCAGAAAGATTTTAACTGAATACTATAAGTTTTAGAAGAAGAGTACATGTTGAGATAGAAATACAATGACATACTTTTCAAGATTTGATAAGCTCGGTAGAACTAGGAAAATGAGGAAGTGAAAGTGAAATGGAAGCAACTAGGCAAAAAAATGATAGTACATAGTCATAAGTCTATATCTTCAGTCTAGATCAATGGTTGTGGTTGGATGAATACATGCCGAATACCCCCCCCCCCCACGCACACAAAATCAAATACTTCATATAGGTGTATGCCTACAAATATCACCATAACCAAGAATACCTTCATTAGAAAACATAACAATGTCACTTCTATGCACAGGGAGAGAGAGAGATCATGGATTGGCTGTTATTTGGTTGTTCACTAGAAAATCTGGTTCGACAGGTGCTCACATGTGCTTTTCAATGTAACAAAGTGCATGAGAATACTCAGGACATATTTGGAGGATGGATCCATACTTTTCCAGCGTCTCAGCGAAAGCTTATGCTCTATGAGGGGGACAATGTTATGCTTCACCATCTGGAAAAATAAAATACTTGTGTGCTTTAAACATAAATTCCCTAATGGTATTGTGATTTCCATCTTTTTATACAGTGCATTCATATAATTTGATGGTGGGTGTTCTAGAAAGATCCTACTCAAAATAAGACATAAAGCTATGGTGCAGCTGCTCAACATGGTGATCATTGATGCATAGGTGAGGAGGCACGGTTGGACACCAGCAACAAGATGACAAGAAGGGTCTTTGGGTAATTATGAAGTATACTTCTATGCTAAAAACTATTTTGGGTGTCTTGTTGTTTACGATTGCTAGTTTTGGTACCTCTTCAGTGTTCTTTGTAACAAGGAGAACAACTACAATTGTTTGTTATTTTGGTCTGCTATTATTATGCACTACTATGTTATATTTGGCAGTTTATTTTAGTGGAGATCAACATAGCCCTTTGTTACCCAAATAATAATGTTGGAGAACTAGTATATCTGCTACATGTTAGCTAGCTGCAATTTTTGTGCATGTGTTTGGAGGTACATGCTAGCTATGAATACAATTCATTCACATTTTAAAACATCTATGCAATTGTTAAGTTTTGTTTAGTTGTACTACGGAGATCTTTATATCATGTGGTTTGCTCTAACCACTGGCGCGAAAATTGACTTGCTTAATTATTTACTAGCCATAGTTTTTCTTCTCCAAGGACATCTGTACCAAGAATGAAAAATGATGTTGATCATGCTTGTTTTCTTTTGAAAAAAAGAACACATGTAATGTGCATTTGGGAACAATATAGGTTATATGACTACATGTGCAAGCATATGGAATTCAATACATTATTGGATTAAGAATAGATAGACTAACTTACTAATAACCGAGCGTAGGTTGTAGTGCACTACATTTTTGGTGGGCTGGTCAGGGATAATCGGCTAGGTTCAGTTTAAGTAGGTCCATGCACCTCAAAGATAAGTGCAACTCCAAGATATTGGAGTATTATCTACAAATTACTGCTCTCAACTGTCTTGTCAAAAATTATGACAATGTGTGTATGAATAAAATCCATAATTTACTTATTTTGTTAATTATGGGCATGTATCTACTCACAAATTATTATGTTTCATTAGCACTAAATTGGTAGGATGTATATCTAATCTTGAATTGCAAGTTTGGGATTACAGTAATGGGTATTGATATCACATCAACTATAAGGAGACTCTTAATATCATTGCTACTCATCACAATTCATAATTCAAACCAACAGTGAAGGATATTAATGATATATTTTGTCACTACCACTCCTGAACTAGGATGATGTCTACTCTAGCGCGGCTCTTATCGTATGCCTTTCCCGTACTAGCATCAGGGGCAGAGCTAGGGGGGCGAGCACCCCCCACCCCAATCCCATGTGACTGAGACCAAGCAACCCAATGTATATTTTGCTATGTTCAATGGATCAAGGCGGTAAAATGGTTGTGATCTCTTAGTTCCTTTCTCATTGTTTCATGTTTTTCTCCTTGAACAGGTTTATGTGTCTAGAACTAAGGCAATTTGGTGATGTTGGCATCTGGCTGGGAAATGACACTGACATCTAAATTTCCAAATTCATCCGCATCTGATTGACAAACACGATATGGCTAGAATGTTCTCGGCCAGTGTGTCCTGGTCTCCCGTGCTTGTTAGTTTGTTGATTACATAAGATAATGAATAATTTATATCTAGCCATTCGTTTTACCGACCACCCTTGCTAACTTGCATTAAGTAACAAGATAACCGGTAGTTAAAACATCAAGCTACTCGTTTATTGCAAATTTTGGTTGTCATCGATTTGATTTATCCTCTGATATGTTTGTGTGATCATGAATATGAAAATAATTCATTCAGTTTACATTACTTTTTTCCTCGATACCAAAATCCTGTCTCTGAGTTCCACTTAACATGTTCTTGGTTCACCTGATCGACAGATTATTATATGCTCATGATTGATGTTTCTTCTTTATGAAGATATTCTTGCAGATGCACCAGACACACCACATTGTAGCCCATATGAAAGGATCGATATGGTTGACTAGAAGGGGGGGGTGAATAGGCAACTAGCAGTTTTTAACTTTTCTTTACCAAAGTAAACTTTGCATCAAAGTAGGTTGTCTAGATATGCAACTAGGTGAGCAACCTATATGACGCAACAACAACAAACAAGCAAGCAAGCAAGAGAAGTAACACTAATGAGCTTGCACAAGTAAAGGTAAGAGATAACCAAGAGTGGATCCCGTGAAGACGAGGATGTGTTACCGAAGTTCCTTCCTTTTGAAGGGAAGTACGTATTCATTAGAGCGGTGTGGAGGCACAATGCTCCCCAAGAAGCCACTAGGGCCATCGTATTCTCCTCATGCCCTCACACAAGGCGAGGTGCCGTGATTCCACTATTGGTGCCCTTGAAGGCGGCAACCGGACCTTTACAAACAAGGTTGGGGCAATCTCCACAACTTAATCGGAGGCTCCCAACAATAGCACGAAGCTTCACCACAATGGACTATGGCTCCTTGGTGACCTCAACCGTCTAGGGTGCTCAAACACCCAAGAGTAACAAGATCGTCTAAGGATAGGTGGGGGAATCAAAAATCTCTTGGTGGAAGTGTAGATCGGGGCTTCTCAACCACTCCCGAGCAAATCAATAAGTTTGATTGGCTAGAGAGATAGATCGGGTGAAAATGGAGCTTGGAGCATTAATGGAGCTTGAGGGGGGAGAGGTAGGTTAACGGGGAGGAAGGGGACCCCCTTTTATAGTGGGGGCAACAATCCAACCGTTGCCCCACTAAATAGCCCCGCAGAGGGCGGTACTACCGCGGGAGACAGTGATACTACCGCTGGGTTAAGCGGTACTACCGCTCCCTTCGGCGGTACTGCCGCGCAGAAAGAAGGGTAAGGGGAAGAGGGAACCGGGCGGTACTACCGCGGTGGAAGGGCGGTACTGCCTCAGCGAGGTACCACACAATCCGACACAGAAAAAGACCCCTCGAATCAACGCGGTAGGGACCTAGCAAGCCAGCGGTAGTACTAATGCGGAGTCACCGGCGGTACTACCGCTGCGGAGCGGTGCTGCCGCTTGTGACCCCTAAGCGGTACTACTGCTGGGTACCGTGGTACTACCGCTGGGTACCAGACAAAGCCCACAAGAAGAGAGAAGATCTCTCCATAGAAGCAGAAGGGCTCGCAGGGTGAGAAGCGGATGTGTACGTGTTGATTCCACCCAAGCAATACCAAAGCGGACCCCCTCTTGATAGTACGGTGCCCTCTACGCAACTAGTCCACTGAAAAAGAAACGAAAGATCTACACCGTCTTGAATGACACTCCGAGGGGAAGAAATCGTCTCGTGCCAAGGATGAATCTCTGAAATGCTCAAAGCACACGATTAGTCGGCAAACACGTTGTCATCAATCACCAAAACCACATCGAGGGAGATATGCCTCAACAATATCCCCCTTTTTGGTGGATTGATGACAACTAGGGATTTGCACAAGGAAAAGACATAAAAGTAAGGATGCTTAGAACTACAAAATATAGACGGGCTCCCCCTGAATGTGTGCACCTAGTTAGTGGAGCCTTTGGAATGCAAGACACACACATTCGGATCAACACTCTCCCTATATTTTATAGTCCAACAATTCTAAGCACGGGATATATGAGAGCAGGGTATAAAACAGTATAAGCATGCAACTCTTAAGATACTATAGTACCGAATAGACATAAGTAATAAGGTAGCGATAGAGTAGCATATGTCTCACACCATATGTCTAGAACTTAGGTCTCAAAGGCATAAAACCAAACAAAGCAAAGCATACGGCGAACACAAACACGGCACACAAAACACGACAGTGACACAAAACCCTAAAACTCTCTCCCCCTTTGGCATCGAGATACCAAAAGGGAAAAGAGCGAAGCTACGGCTCCAGGTGATATCAAGCTGAGGATCACGATCATCACATCCCTGCGGAATCGTCTACACCGCCATCATCAGTCAGGAACTGCTCGGCGTCCGAATCGGTCCACGGGCAATGCTGCTGGATCCACTCTTCTTCCTCAGTGATCTGATCCTCCGAACCACTGACAACGGTTGCACCCAACTGACGCATGAGCTCCTTGTGACGCCCCCTGGCCTTCTTCTCCGCCACATGAGTCATGTACTGGCCATGTGACTCCATGTAGAAGAGCTTCCTCATCTTGTGCTTGAGCTTCTTTGCCCAAGAGGGCTCTGTCCCAGACGGCTCATAGTCCTCATCGTCATCATCAGCCTCAGCCTCGCCCTCGGTGTCCGTGGCAGCTGCAGTGGATGGACCCCTAGCTTTGGGAGCGGGGGCACCCCAATCGTCCTTCTTCCTCAGATGCTTGATCTTGTGAGACACCAAATCTCCAGTTTCCAACCCAACCTTGGGATAGACATGTGCCCAAGCCTTCTCAATGAGCAGCATGATGAACGGACCATAGATCGGGCACTTGCGCTCAGAAATGGCAGAAAGAAGCTCAGACCACATAACATGAGAGATGTCTAGGGACTCGCCAGTGGTTGCTTCCTTCTCATGTTGGCAGAAGAGTAGCATGTCCACAAGATAGGAGTGGACCATATCCAGATTCCCGATGCGAGGGAAAAGAGTCTCTCGAAAGACACGATGAAGGATGTCGAGATAGGGAGGCAGCTCATAGGTTTCCTTCTAAGTCACTGGGTTGACCCTCACAGTACAGTAAGGCCACAGAGCTTGCTTGTGAGTGGAGGTTGCATTGCGGTGAGGGCGGAAACCAACTGGAGTCTCAAGCCCTTGATCTTCCACATGAAGTAACTCCATGAAGGCCTTCCACTTGACAGAAAGCAGCTTGCCATTGGTCATCCAAGTCAGAGTCCTCTCTGCATCAGTCCCAATATGGACAGTGGCATAAAATTGAGCCACCAAATCAGCATCGAAATCCTTGTTGAACTGCATGATCCTGAGAATATTCAGCTGGGTACACATCTGAAGAGCTTCACCAAAGTACTCCGGATCCTTTTCCATGGCATCCGTGTTGATAGAGCGAACATCAACATAGAGATTCTTCTTGGCCTTGATCACATCAAAGAAAATGGCAAACTGAAAGCGGTTCCAGAACGGGCAGTTGACCAAATTGGGTTCTTGGGCTTCCTCATAGGGGTTACGGCGACGCTTTGCCTAGAACTCCTTGGCATTAATCTCAGTCACAGTCTTTCCCTTGGGCTTCGGCCTGTTGGTAGGCTTCTTCTGGAGTTGAGGCGGAGGGGGCGCACTGGAGGAAGCACCTGCAGGCGGTGGTGGAGCACTAGAGGAACCAATTGCTGACTCAGAAGTGTGGTAGCGCTTTGAAGATGCACGACCGGGGTTGATACGGCGGGCTTGCTGCTCAGGAAGATCATCACCTGTAACCAGACACACACGCAACAGAAACAACACAAAAGAAGGAGCATAAGCAACCAAACAAAACAAAAAGGATCAAGGTGAGGTAGAAAATATAGTTCTGGGCATCCGACGGTAGTACCGCAATCTACCCGCGACAGTACCGCTCGTGCGGCAATACCACTCAAGGTGAGCGGCATGACCACTCGTGCGGCAGTACCGCTCAAGGTGAGCGGTAGTACCGCCCAGAATGGGGAACGACGGTTATCTACTGCCGTGGTCAGATCCGGCACTACCGGGATGCCAAATTCAAAAATTTATCCTACCAAACATCAATCCAAAGAGCCTAGAAGCAATCTCCATCCACCACAAGCCTCTTCATAGCCAAAAAACTAGAAAACAATGCCTATTGCCCCCTAAGAACTAGATGCAAGATCTAGGCAAAGAGAAACCGAGAACGGAGGCAATACCGGCATCCCTGGAAATGGAGAGAAGCGGCCGGAAACCGACGGCCAGCCGGTGCCCTCCTGCGGTGAGGCGTCGCTGGAGCGACGAGGAAGACGAGCGAGTGGGGGCGAATGGGTATGGGGAGAAAATAACTCCCCCGCCCCGATATAACCCCCATTGCCCGCCCCTCAGCGGCAGTACCGCTGGTGAGGGCGGTAGTACCGCTTAACCCTCATAAGCGGTAGTACCGCAATCGCATCGGTAGTACCGCTCAGCCGCAAAAAGGACTAGGCAAAAGGGGGCTTAACTCTCAAAAGGAACGAAAAGAAAAACGGGAACAAAACACACACACAAAAACAACAAAGAGAACGAGAAACACACACCTCTCTAAGAGAGGGCGGTGGCCGAGGCCACCTATGTTTGAGTTTAGAGGTATGACGCCGCGAAGATTTTAACCTTGGGCCCATGACCAACCCTCATCTTTGAAGCACAAGTGCCATAAAGAAATGGCTAAAGTGAAAGAGTTTGGTTAGTTTATGCATTATGAGGGGATAGTTCATTGAGAGAACAACACTCCCCCTATGTCCATGCCTACACCTAAACTAGACAACAAGTTGAGTGATGTGGGGTGTGCAGGGGTTCAAGTCACATTGCTTGAATCAATGATATTTAGCTCATGCCTTAACTCGCGAAATCTTGCTTCATCTAAAGGCTTCGTGAAGATATGTGCAAGGTTATCATGAGTGTTGACATAGTTGAGCTCGATCTCCCCTCGCCTAATGTGATCCCGGATGAAGTGATACCTAATCTCAATATGCTTTGTCTTGAAGTGTTGCACCGGGTTGAGGGAAATCTTGATGGCATTTTCATTGTCACACCAAAGAGGCACTTTGTCACAAGTGACACCGTAATCCTTTAAAGTTTGCCTCATCCATAAAAGTTGTGCACAACAACTACCGGCAGCCACATACTCTGCTTCCGTGGACGAGAGAGACACACAACTTTGCTTCTTGGAAGGCCAACTTACCAAAGAGCAACCAAGAAACTGGCACCCTCCGGAAGTGGACTTCCTGTCCACTTTGTCTCCCGCCCAATCCGAGTCCGAATAACCTACAAGCTTGAAATTTGCTCCTCTTGGGTACCATAAGCCAAAGTTTTGGGTATGAGCCAAATATCGAAAGATTCGTTTGACCGCCGCATAGTGACTTTCCTTAGGTGTGGCTTGAAACCGTGCACAAATTCCCACACTCAACATGATATCCGGTCTAGATGCACAAAGGTAAAGCAAGGATCCAATCATGGAGCGATATACCTTTTGATCCACCGCTTTACCATTGGGATCAATGTCAAGTTGGCACTTGGTGGGCATGGGAGTGGACACCGGCTTGACATCACTTAGCTTGAATCTCTCAAGCATGTCTTGAGCATATTTGGCTTGGTTGATGAAAGTTCCTTCTCTCCTTTGCTTCACTTCGAACCCGAGAAAGAACTTCAACTCTCCCATGGAAGACATCTCGAACTTTGAGGTCATGAGAGCGGCAAATTCCTCATTGAAAGCTTTGTTAGGGGAACCAAAGATAATATCATCAACATATAATTGGCACACAAACAACTCCCCTTTGACCTTCTTAGTAAAAAGAGTGGGGTCGATTAGCCCAACTTCAAAACCACGGTCTTGTAACAACTCGGTAAGGTGGTCATACCACGCATGTGGGGCTTGTTTAAGGCCATAGAGTGCCTTATCAAGTTGATACACATGATCGGGAAAGTAGGGATCCTCTAACCCGGGGGGTTGCTTGACATAAACCAATTCATTAATAGGACCATTAAGAAAAGCACTCCTCACATCCATTTGTTGTAACTTAAAGTTATGATGAGAAGCATATGCAATCAACATGCGAATGGATTCAAGACGAGCAACGGGAGCAAAGGTTTCACCGTAGTCGATACCCTAGACTTGGGAGTAGCCTTGTGCTACCAAACGAGCCTTGTTGCGAATGATAATCCCATGAGCATATTGCTTGTTCTTAAATATCCACTTGGTTCCAATGACGTTGTGGTTTACCATCGGTCTTGGCACCAATCTCCACACTTTGTTGCGCTAGAAGTTGTTGAGTTCTTCATGCATGGCATTGAGCCAATCCGGATCTTCGAGCGCCTCATACACCTTGTGGGGTTCGACACAAGAGACAAACGTGTGATGTTCACAATAGTTTGCTAATTGTCTACGAGTGCTTACCCCCTTTCTTAAGCTTCCAAGCACATTCGTCATGAGATGATCATTGGTGGAGAGCTTGGAAGCAACCTTGGTGGCACGACGCTCCAATTCTTCCTCGGGGGTGAGACGAGGAGTGGTCACTTGATCATCTTGAGAGTCGTCTTGAGCTTGTTCTTGATCTCGTGGGACTTGATCTTGAACTTGCTCAGAGGAGGGAGCTTGACCTTGAGCATCACTTGGTGTTACAACACCATCTTGAGATTGATCTTGCCCTTGGTCTTGTTCTTGAGGTTGAGGGCCCTCACTTTGTTCTTCGAAAGCGTGTGGGTCTTGGTTTGGTGAAGGTTCCACTTGAGTAGAACATTGTCCTTCTCCTTCGGCCACAAGGGGTTCCTCAATGGGTAGGATATGACCAATACCCATTCTTCTTATGGCTTGGGAGGAATTTCATCACCTACATCACAAGTACCACTTTGCTCCACTTGGGAGCCATTATTCTCATCAAACTCCACGTTACACGTTTCCTCAATAAGTCCCATGGACCAATAAGTCCCATGGACTTATTGAGAACACGGTAAGCATGCGAGTTTGTAGCATAACCAACAAATATGCCCGCATACGCTCTAGCCTCAAATTTAGACAAACGGACACCTTTCTTGAGAATGAAGCACTTACACCCAAACACTTGGAAGTACTTGAGGTTGGGCTTGTTACCAGTGAGTATCTCATATGGAGTCTTGTTCAAGCCCTTGCGGAGATAGAGCCGATTAGATGCATGGCACGCGGTGTTGATGGCTTCAGCCGAAAAGTTGTAGGGAGACTTGAACTCCACCATCATGGTCCTTGCTGCGTCCATCAACGTCCGGTTCTTCCTTTCCGCTACACCATTTTGTTGAGGGGTATAAGGTGCGGAATATTGATGCTTGATTCCCTCATCACTCAAAAACTCATCCAAGGTGTAGTTCTTGAACTCGGAACCATTGTAACTTCTTATTGTCAAAATCTTTGCATTGTGTTGTTGTTGAGCTTCATTTGTAAAGTCGGTGACGGTTTGTTGGGTCTCGCTCTTCCTCTTGAAGAAATATACCCAATTGTATCTTGAATAGTCATCCACAATCACCAAGCAATACTTTCTACCCCCAAGACTATCAAAGGATGGAGGTCCAAAGAAATCCAAGTGAAGGAGCTCCAAAGGCCTCTTCGAGTAGATGATAGTCGTGGGAGGGTGAGCCTTCTCATGTAGCTTTCCTTCGATGCAAACACTGCAAGCACGATCTTTGGAAAAACTAACATTTGTTAGTCCACGGACATGGTCCCCCTTGAGAATACTTTGCAAAGATCTCATATTGACGTGGGCTAAACGGTGATGCCAAAGCCATCCCACGTCAACTTTAGCCATTAGGCATGTCGCGGTCTTAGTGGGTCGCTTCGAAAAGTTAATCACATAGAGACCGTTCTCGACATGCCCAACAAAGGCTACTTCAAGAGTCTTACTCCACAAGAGGGCCACGGAATCAATATCAAAGAAAGTGGCAAAGCCCATGAGTGCTAGTTGACGAACGGAAAGTAAATTGTATGCAAGGGACTCAACAAGCATGACCTTCTCGATCGTAAGATCATGAGAAATGACAACTTTGCCGAGTCCCAATACCTTAGAAGACGAGGCATCACCCCACTCAACATTGGTGGGCATGGATGGAATCTTTTGCACGTCCACCACCAAGTCCTTGCTTCCGGTCATATGATTAGTAGCTCCAGTATCGAGCAACCATGATCCCCCACCGAAAGCAAACACCTACAAGAGACCAATGCTTGGTTTTAGGTACCCATTTTGTAATGAGTCCTTTGATGTTAGTAATAAGGATATTAGGAACCAAAATAGACCATTCAATGTACTCATAAGGAGAACCAACAAATTTGGCATAAAGATACCCATCTCTAGCGCGGCACAACACATAAGAAGGGTTAAAGTCGCCGGCCTTGTTGGGAAGGGGAGTGTTTCCCTTCTTGGCATCACTACCCTTCATGGAGTTTTTCTCCCTCTCCTTAGTAGCACCCTCACCCTCCCTGACAAAGGTTTGCTTGAGAGGAGGAGGTCGTTTGGCCTTGTCATTCTTCTTCTCGTTCTTGGACTTGGACACATACCCAATCCCTTCCTTGGCCACAACTCCCTTTTGGTCGCTCAAGAGGTCGTTGAGGCTCTTCTCGCCTTGTATGCAAGACACAAGACCTTTCTCAAGTTGCACCTTTAGCTTAGCATTCTCCTCAACAAGATGCACATGCTCACAACACGGGTTAGTAGCATTTGCATTATCAATTAATATCATACGAGGAAAGGTGGCTTTCTCCATGGTTAGCTTTACTTGGAGTTGATCATGAGACTCTTTGAGGCTAGCATGAGCACTCTTCAAGACCTTGTGAGCCTTGTCAAGTAGATCAAACTCCTCTTTGAGTCTAGCAAGATCAACCCCAAGTTTGGCCTTCTCGGAGTTTAGCACACGTGAAACCACGAGAGCGTGATCAAGATCTTTCTTTAACTTAGCATGATCATCATTGTGTGAATCCTCAATAGCCAAACGAAGACCACGCTCTTTCTCAAGAGCATTGGAAAGATCTGAAATCTCATCGGCATAGTCACGACTATGCCCCTCCATCTTGGAGGTGGTATCTTCATGAGACTCGATCATGTCATTGGCTTCACCAAGTTGTTCCAAGAGAGCAACAAAATGCTTCCTGGATTTACCCTTGAGTTTACCCATAAAGGACTCAAACTCATTTTCCTCCACATTAGATCCCTCACATTCATCAATGCAATACGTCAAGGAAGGATTATTAATGATGGTAGTTTTGATGTTGGGAGTTACCTTGTTGGTGGTTTTAGCCATGAGGCACTTGGCGGTGATGTTCTCATTGGGTGAGTCGAAGAGAGATAGTCATGGAGTTTTTGCAATGGCAACGGAGGCCATGGCAACTGCAACCTCTTGAGCACTGCGTTGGATTTCCCCGAAGAGGAGAGGATGATGCAACAAAGTAGCGTAAGTATTTCCCTCAGTTTTTGAGAACCAAGGTATCAATCCAGTAGGAGGCTACGCGCGAGTCCCTCGTACCTATACAAAAACAATAGCTCAATGCAACCAACGTGCTTAGGGGTTGTCAATCCCTTCACGGTCACTTACGAAAGTGAGATCTGATAGAGATGATAAATAATATTTTTTGTATTTTTGGTATAGAGATGCAAGGTAAAAAGTAAAAGGCAAAGTAAAAGCAAAGCAATAATAAAGTGATGGAGATTGATATGATGGGAAAGAGACCCGGGGGCCATAGGTTTCACTAGTGTCTTCTCTCAAGAGCATAAGTATTCTACGGTGGGTGAACAAATTATTGTTGAGCAATTGATAGAATTGAGCATAGTTATGAGAATATCCAGGTATGATCATGTATATAGGCATCACGTCCGAGACAAGTAGACCGACTCCTGCCTGCATCTACTACTATTACTCCACTCATCGACCGCTATCCAGCATGCATCTAGAGTATTAAGTTAAAAAACAGAGTAACGCCTTAAGCAAGATGACATGATGTAGAGGGATAGTTTCATGCAATATGATAAAAACCCCATCTTGTTATCCTCGATGGCAACAATACAATGTGTGCCTTGCTGCCCCTTCTGTCACTGGGAAAGGACACCGCAAGATCGAACCCAAAGCTAAGCACTTCTCCCATGGCAAGAAAAACCAATCTAGTACACCAAACCAAACTGATATTTCGAAGAGACTTGCAAAGATAACCAATCATACATAAAAGAATTCAGAGAACATTCAAATATTATTCATAGATAGACTGGATCATAAACCCACAATTCATCAGTCTCAACAAACACACCGCAAAAAGAAGATTACATCGAATAGATCTCCACGAGAGAGGGGGAGAACATTGTATTGAGATCCAAAAAGAGAGAAGAAGCCATCTAGCTACTAACTATGGACCCGTAGGTCTGAAGTAAACTACTCACACTTCATAGGAGGGGCTTGGATGATGATGTAGAAGCCCTCCGTGATCGATGCCCCCTCCGGCGGAGCTTCGAAACAGGCCCCAAGATGGGATCTCGTGGATATAGAAAGTTGCGGCGGTGGAATTAGGTTTTTGGCTCCATTTAATATTCCTTTTCTTCAAAACCCTAAAACAGGCAAAAACAGCAATTCTGGGCTGGGCCTCCAGTTAATAGGTTAGTTCCAATAATAATATAAAAGTGGATAATAAAGCCCAATAATGTCCAAACAGTAGATAATATAGCATGGAGCAATAAAAAATTATAGATACATTGGAGACGTATCAAGCATCCCCAAGCTTAATTCCTGCTCGTCCTCGAGTAGGTAAATGATAAAAATAGAATTTTCTACTTGGCATAATTTTAATGTAATTCTTCTTATGTGGTATGAATATTCAGATCCGAAAGATTCAAGACAAAAGTTCATATTGACATAAAAATGATAATACTTCAAGCATACTAACTAAGCAATTATGTCTTCTCAAAATAACATGGCCAAAGAAATTTCATCCCTACAAAATCATATAGTTTAGTCATGTTTCATTTTCGTCACACAAGAATGCTCTCATCATGCACAACCCCGATGAAAAGCCAAGAAATTGTTTCATACTTTAGTAATCTCAAACCTATAAACTTTCACGCAATATATGAGCGTGAGCCATGGACATAGAACTATGGGTGGAATAGAATATAATGGAGGGGGGTTATGTGGAGAAGAGAAAAAAGGAGAAAGTCTCACATCAACGAGGCTAATCAATGGGCTATGGAGATGCCCACCGATTGATGTTAATGCAAGGAGTAGGGATTGCCATGCAACGGATGCACTAGAGCTATAAATGTATGAAAGCTCAACAAAAGAAACTAGTGGGTGTGCATCCAACTTGCTTGCTCACGAAGACCTAGGGCACTTGAGGAGGCCCATTGTTGGAATATACAAGCCAAGTTCTATAATGAAAAATTCCCACTAGTATATGAAAGTGATAACATGAGAGACTCTCTACTATGAAGATCATGGTGCTACTTGAAGCACAAGTGTGGTAAAAGGATAGTAACATTGTCCCTTCTCTCTTTTTCTCTCATTTTTTAGGGCCTTCTCTTTTTTATGGCTTTCTCCTTTTTGGGGGGGCCTTCTCTTTTTTTATGGCCTTTCTCTTTTTTTTATTCCTCACTTGGGACAATGCTCTAATAATGATGATCATCACACTTCTATTTATTTACAACTCAATGATTACAGCTCGATACTAGAACAAAGATGACTCTATATGAATGCCTTCGGCAGTGTACCGGGATATGCAATGAACCAAGAGTGACATGTATGAAAGAATTATGAATGGTGGCTTTGTCACAAATACTATGTCAACTACATGATCATGCTAAGCAATGTGACAATGATGAATGTGTCATGATGAATGGAATGATGGAAAGTTGCATGGCAATATATCTCGGAATGGCTATGGAAATGCCATAATAGGTAGGTATGGTGGCTGTTTTGAGGAAGATATAAGGAGGTTTATGTGTGAAAGAGCGTATCATATCACGGGGTTTGGATGCAACGGCGAAGTTTTCACCAAATCTCAATGTGAGAAAGGGCAATGCACGGTACCAAAGAGGCTAGCAAGGATGGAAGGGTGAGAGTGCGTATAATCCATGGAGTCAACATTAGTCATAAAGAACTCACATACTTATTGCAAAAATCTACAAGTCATCAAAAACCTCGGTACTACGCGCATGCTCCTAGGGGGATAGATTGGTAGGAAAAGACCATCGCTCGTCCCCAACCGCCACTCATAAGGAAGACAATCAAATAACACCTCATGTTTCAAATTTGTTGCATAACGTTTACCATACGTGCTTGCTACGGGACTTGCAAACCTCAACACAAGTATTTCTCAATTTCACAACTATTCAACTAGCATGACTTTGATATTATCACCACCATGTCTCAAAACAATCATCAAGCATCAAACTTCTCTTAGTACTCAACACACTCATAAGAAAGTTTTATTATTAATCTTGCATACCAAGCATATTAGGATTTGAAGCAAATTACCATGCTATTAAGACTCTCAAAATAATCTAAGTGAAGCATGAGAGATCAATAGTTTCTATAAAACAAATCCACCACCGTGCTCTAAAAGATACAAGTGAAGCACTAGAGCAAAATTATAAAACTCAAAAGATATAAGTGAAGCACTAGAGTAAAACTATAGAGCTCAAAAGATATAAGTGAAGCACATAGAGTATTCTATCAAATTCCAAATTATGTAGGGCTCTCTCAAAAGGTGTGTACAGCAAGGATGATTGTGGTAGAGTAACAAGCAAAGACTCAAATCATAGAAGACGCTCCAAGCAAAACACATATCATGTGGTGAATAAAAATATAGCTCCAAGTAAAGTTACCGATAGAAGTAAACGAAAGAGGGGATGCCTTCCGGGGCATCCCCAAGCTTTGGCTTTTAGGTGTCCTTAGGTTATCTTGGGGGTGCCATGGGCATCCCCAAGCTTAGGATCTTGCCACTCCTTGTTCCATAATCCATCAAATCTTTACCCAAAACTTGAAAACTTCACAACACAAAACTTAAAGTAGAAAATCTCGTGAGCTCCGTTAGCGAAAGAAAACAAAAGACCACTTCAAGGTACTCTAATGAACTCATTCTTTATTTATATGGGTGTTATACCTACTGTATTCCAACTTCTCTATGGTTCATAAACTATTTTACTAGCCATAGATTCATCAAAATAAGCAAACAACACACGAAAAACAGAATCTGTCAAAAACAGAACAGTCTGTAGTAATCTGTAGCTAGCGCAAGATCTGGAACCCCAAAAATTATAAAATAAATTGCTGGACGTGAGGAATTTATCTATTAATCATCTTCAAAAATAATTAACTAAATATCACTCTCCAAATAAAAATGAAAGCAGTTCTCGTGAGCGCTAAAGTTTCTGTTTTTTATAACAAGTTCAACAAGACTTTCCCCAAGTCTTCCCAACGGTTCTACTTGGCACAAACACTAATTAAACACAAAAACACAACCAAAACAGAGGCTAAATAATTTATTTATTACTATACAGGAGCAAAAAGCAAGGAATAAAAATAAAATTGGGTTGCCTCCCAACAAGCGCTATCGTTTAACGCCCCTAGCCAGGCATAACAAGCAAGAATAGATCTAGGTATTGCCATCTTTGGTAGGCAATCCATAAGTGGCTCTCATGATAGATTCATATGGTAATTTTATTTTCTTTCTACGGAAGTGTTCCATGCCCTTTTTTAATGGAAAATTGAAATCTAATATTCCCTTCCTTCATATCAATAATTGCACCAACCGTTCTAAGGAAAGGTCTACCGAGAATAATAGGGCAAGAAGGATTGCAATCTATATCAAGAACGATAAAATCTACGGGCACATAATTCCTATTTGCAACAATAAGAACATCATTAATTCTTCCCATAGGTTTCTTAATAGTGGAATGCGCAAGATGCAAGTTTAGAGAGCAATCATCTAGGGTTTTATTTCTTTTAATCCCACTTTTATCAATTTCACCATCAAGATCTAAATACTCTGAATTTTTAGAACGCCTTCTAGGTAAGGGTGGATCATATTCAGTTCCATCATTATCAAGATTAATATTGCAAAACAAAGATTTAATAGGGGACACATCAATAACTTTTAGATCTTCATCATTATTTTCATAGGAACTAGAAGAACACACTTTAATAAAGGCATCTTTCATAGCACGCGTCCTAGCGGCTCTTTCCTTGCACTCATCAATGGAAATTCTCATGGCTTTGAGAGACTCATTGATATCATGATTAGGAGGAATAGATCTAAGATTTAAAGAATCAACATCAAGAGAAATTCTATCAATGTTCCTAGCCAAATCATCAATCTTAAGCAATTTTTCTTCAATCATAGCATTAAAATTCTTTTGCGAAGAAATAAATTCTTTAATATTAGATTCAAAATCATAGGGCATCTTATTATAATTTCCATAAGAATTGCTGTAGGAATTACCATAATTATTAGAGGGATTACTAGGATAAGGCCTAGGATTGAAATTTCCTCTATATGCGTTGTTACCAAAATTGTTCCTACCAACAAAATTCACATCCATAGATTCATTATTATTCTCAATCAAAGTAGACAAGGGCATATCATTAGGATTAGAAGAAACACTCTTATTAGCAAATAATTTCATAAGTTCATCCATCTTTCCTCTCAAAACATTAATTTCTTCTACCGCATGCACCTTTTTACTAGTAGATCTTTCAGTATGCCATTGAGAATAATTAACCATAATATTATCTAGGAGTTTAGTAGCTTCTCCTAAGGTGATTTCCATAAAAGTGCCTCCTGCGGCCGAATCCAAAAGATTTCTAGAAGCAAAATTCAATCCGGCATAAAATTTTTGTATAATCATCCACAAATTTAAACCATGAGTAGGGCAATTACATATCATTAATTTCCTTCTCTCCCAATGTAACATCCCAAATTTTCAATTTGGAATGTTATACATTAGATCATCATTGCATATCATATTTTATTTATGCATTTTGGTTGATCCTAGAAAATTCTACGCAACTCAAGGACCCATGGAGAGAGTTGGGATTTCGTTATTTTCATATTTGAGTTTTCTCAAATTTTGAGAATAGGATCATTTGATTTTATTTATTTTATCATCAATTATTTCTATTACAAAAATATGAGAGAGGGAATAAAATGAATTTCCCAAAATAGAGAAATATTGAGGATTTAATAATAAAGTCAAGCAAGATTTTATTTTGGAGTTTTATTTCAATTTAGGAAAAATGTGCATTTTTCAAAATTGCATTTAGGCCCCAAATAAATGTTCACTTTGTCGGACTTGATTTTAGCAGCTCGGGAAAATTTATTTCGGGATTTTTGGAGTCTGTTTAGTATTTCTTTTTATTTCTTTTCTGAGCGGAAATAAATTCTTAAAAAAACGAACCGACCTAACGGGCCGTGTCCAACTAGGACTCTGGCCCGACTAGGCTTTATAAGCCGAGGCCCAGCCCCGGGGAACCCTAGCAGCCCCAGCCCCCAACCCTAGCCACCGCCCGGTCCCGTCGCCGCCCGCCCGGGCCGCCGCCGCTGCCCGCCGCCCGCGCCGCCGCCGCCACCCGCCCCGCGCCGCCGTCGCCGGACGCCGCCGCCGCCGCCGCCGAGGTTCGCCGCCGTGCCTCATTTTTTGTGCCTTCGTTTTTTTTAAAAAAAAAACCGATCGGTTTTCGTCGGTTTAATAGATTCAGGTTTTTTTTAAATAGATCAGTTTTTCCGATTTATTTATTTTAGCGAGCGTTCATCATTTTTCTTTTTCTCGGATTAAATCCGTGATTTTTCTGATCGCGATTCCTGATCCGATTTTCGTTTTAGTTTAACTTTTCGCTCGTTTATCGGAATCAGGCGATTCAAGCGCCTAGAGTTTCGTCTCGAAACCCTCTATCCGTTTAACCAACTTAAACAGGATTTTGCTACTGTAAAATTTGCCCTAGATCCAAATTACTAGAACGAAGTTGTTTTCTTCCGCCGTTTGACTTTCGTTGCTTCGTTCGATTTGATTCTTTTTGCCAACCGGAGTTCTTAAGTTGAACCTTCTGGTTAGATCTCTTATTTGAGTTTTACCTATGCATTTGTTGAGTACTTATTGTATGCTTGTTTGTTTGTCTGTGATAGAGTATCCGGAGTGCACCGCCTGTTACTTCGAATCGCTAGGTTTCCCGGATCATCAGCAAGGCAAGTAACACTTTGATCATACCTTTTCTACTATCCAGTTTTATTGTATTAGATCAATCCTCACACATTGCATGATTAGGATCTAATTAAATTGTGGGATGGGAAGTAGATGAGGTAGTACCTATTACCTGTTTATTATCAAACCTTTGGGAGTTACTTCTACGTTTGCTTATTATGCCATGCTATGCTAGTAGACGTGGATTGGGTGAGTGATATCCATGATAGATGTGAGATTGATAATTAATGGTTTATCTAAGGTGGCAACTTAAACACACATCTGGGTGGATTGAGGCACCTGGGTATTCCAGGACTTGCCTGTTTTCTTTTGGACCGCCACCCAGGCTCAAAGGGATCATGAGACTATTCATACTAGAAACTTCCGTGTGCAGCCACAAGCTATTATGGGCTCTAGCATAGTTGACTAAGTTGTGCGAACTCTTAAAGTGGTAGACTAGCAGATGTAGGGGATGTAGGTGGTACGGTCTACCCGATCGTAAGGTGCTAGCGCTTCTGAAAGACTATGTCTCGGTCATCCGTCTTCTCAAACACCATGTAGTGCGAGAAAACAAACGGAGGCGATCGATTCTTGTGGGGAAAAGTGCGCAAACCTCTGCAGAGTGTAACAAACTAATCATGGTTAGCCGTGTCCCCGGTTATGGACATCTTGAGTATCTAGTACTTGGATTATCATGTGAATCTCAACATGTTACTCTAAATTAATTTTGTTGGGTTATGTTTAATGATGATGCTTAATTGGGATTGAGAATGCTGTCAACCATTCTCAATGTTTAACAACCACATTGATAGAAATTAAAATTTTATTCCTTTGAAGTAGGGAAAAATTGGCTTTATGCAAAACTGTAACCATAGAGCTTTCCACCAGCCAAATATGCATATAGTATAGCTGTTTCATTCCATTACTCTCTATGTGTTACCTTGCCAGCATATTCCATGTGCTGACCCATTTTCGAGCTGCAACATTAATGTTGCAGACTTTTCAGACGACGATTAAGGAGTTTTTAGGTCGTGGTTCTATACTCAGTGATGCCGTTGGAGTTGATGGACTCACTTATCTTCCAAGCCTTCCGCTGTTATCGTTATTAGATGGCCTTAAGCCATCTTTATTGTAATAAGTTCTCTTTTGAGACACTCGATGTAATAAGTGTGTGATTGATACTCTGCTATAAATCCTCCGAGTACTGTGTGGTGTCAGCATTACAGATCCAGGGATGATACCAGAGCACAGAGATCAGACTGTTTGAGGTCTGGTCGCTACAGAGATGGTATCAGAGCACACGCTGACTGTAGGACACGACCACTAAGCTAAAGACCTAGATCACTACTCACTCTCTTCTCTTCTGACCTCTTATCTTTTCTATTCTTTAGGATGGCGGATGCAAGGAACAAGTTTACGCAACCGGATGAAGATGCACCCTTTGGACGTCACTTGAAGGAAGTCACTAGATACCTGAACATAGGAGTACCAAGCTTCATGGGAACCTACAACGCCACTTTACCTGAAGAAGAGCGCTGGATGATTCAAGTTCAAGTTCCAGGAAGGACGTTCATGCCAGTCACTGAGCCCATAGAATTTTCTTTTGATGCACCAACTTGGAGTCTAGGAAAGAGCATGGCAGCTCACATCACCATGGGACGCATTGGAGAAGTCTACCGCAAGGATCTCAGGGATACTATCTACCAGATTTGTGGGCACCGAGATGAACACTGGGAGATGATCAGCACCAGGAATGATAGATCAATCGCAGCTTTTATCCAAGAGTTAAACCAGCACATTCGACGACAGGAGAACCAAATGTGCGCCGACATGATAGATCTGAAGAAGGCTAAGACCAGAATCAAGGAACTGGAGGAAGAACTCAAGGCTATACGTGAAGATTATGAAGAGGAAATTGAAGTATTGGTGGATAAGAATGCCGACCTAACAAAGAAGATTGGAATATTTATGGGAGGCCCGACGCCAGTAGAGGAAGACGAAGAACCCAAGGAGATTAGCCCGGAAGACTACATCATCATCGACGACACTGACTCGGAAGCAGATAGTAGCGATGATGACTATGTTGATGAAGCTGGAGCAGATATTATGGAGTCAACAACCGTAGAATATTTCTAATAGACCACCTCACCAGTAGTAGTAGTCCACCATGTAAATATAGTAGTCCGAGCACTTTTGCGATAGTTAGATCGATTGTATGCTTTTGGTTGATTGATTGAAGTGAATTGTTTGCTTTTGCCTCATGTGCATATGGGTAGTGTTTTCTCTTTAGACCCTCTCTATTCTTATATCTCATATTTTCTAAACCCTCAGATGCCTCGGAGACGTGACCCCGGATTTGCCTTTCCACCGGAGCTCACCCAGTTGATCCAGCAGCAGAACACATTGATGCAGTTGCTAGTCCAGAATCAGAATCAGGGGAACAACAACAACAACCCACCACCACCACCACCACCTGTTGACCACTTAGCCCGTTTTCCTAGGCTGAATTCGCCGGTGTTTTCCAGTAGCACCGAGCCGATAGTAGCAGATGATTGGCTCCGCAAGACAGCTAGGGAGTTGACCACAGCAGGATGCACAGATGCGGAGAAGGTGAAATTTGCCGCACATCAGTTAGAAGGACCCGCAGCATCATGGTGGGAGAATTTCACAGCCACCTTCCCAGTCGACACTGTCACATGGGACCAGTTTCAGCAGGCTTTCCGTACTGCCCATGTTTCAGCAGGAGCTATGGCCATGAAGAAGCGTGAGTTTCGTAACTTGCGCCAAGGAGGACGGACAGTTGGCCAGTATGTGGAGGAGTTTAGTAAGCTAGCACGTTATGCCCCAGATGACGTTGCTACGGATGCAGCTAAACAAGAGAAGTTTCTGGAAGGACTGAATGATGAGTTGAGCATGCAGTTGATGGTAGCCACCTTCAACAACTACCAGGAGTTGGTAGATCATGCTCTTATGATTGAAGGGAAGCAGCAGCAAATTGAGAATCGCAAGAGGAAGTATGGACAAGGAAAGTACAATTTAGGAGCTCAGCAGAAGCCACGTTTTACCCCTAGTCCGGGAGGACATTTTCAGCATACCCATGGGGGAGGTAGCTCGCACAATCACAATGGCACTAAGAATGGTAATGGCAATGGAGGAAGCAACGGCCAGAACCGCACCAACCCATCTACCCCAGCCAAGAAGGACTTGAGCCAAGTCACTTGCTATATGTGTTCGAAGCCAGGACATTATGCCAATGAATGTCCCAAAGGCCAAAATGGCAATGGAAGTTCTGGGAAGAAGCCGAACCCTTTCAACAGGGGACAGGTGAACCACGTTAGCGTGGAGGAGGTTGAAGCTCAGCCTGATGCAGTAATAGGTAAGTTTTTGGTTAAGTCATTTACTGCACTCGTTCTTTTTGATACTGGTGCATCGCATTCATACATCTCAAGGGGATTTGTGGATAAGTATAACCTACCAACCCAAGCCCTTAGGTCACCCATGTTAGTAACCTCGCCAGGAGCAGAGTATGTGGCTAGTCTATGGTGTGATCGGTTACCATTAAGGATTGGTAACTATGTTTTTCCCTCAGACCTAGTAGTATTGGAATCTCAAGGATTGGATGTGATATTAGGCATGGATTGGTTATCAAAGTATGAAGGGAATATTGAGTGTGCTAGTAAGTCAATTTTGCTTACCACACCAGAAGGGAGAAGGATCAAGTATGTATCCCGGCATGTGCCAAAGAGGACCCAAGTAAATTGCCTAACAGGAGTTGTGCAGGAGGAAGTACCAGTGATAAGGGATTTCCCTGATGTATTTCCAGAAGAGTTGCCAGGCATGCCACCAGATAGAGATATTGAGTTTTTGATTGAGCTATTGCCAGGCACTGGGCCAATATCAAAGAGACCATATAGGATGCCAGCAAAGGATTTGGTGGAAATTAAGAAGCAGATTAAGGAGTTACGGGATAAGGGATATATTCGCCCAAGTTCTTCACCTTGGGGATCGCCGGTACTTCTAGTGGAGAAGAAGGATGGATCGTTAAGGATGGTTGTTGATTATCGAGGATTGAACGAGGTAACGATCAAGAACAAGTACCCACTACCAATGATCAACGATCTGTTTGATCGATTGCAAGGAGATAAAGTATTTTCCAAGATCGATTTGCGATCAGGATACCACCAGTTGAAGATTCGAGAACAGGATATTCCGAAGACAGCTTTTACCACCAGGTATGGGCTGTATGAGTATACCGTTATGTCATTTGGTCTGACTAACGCGCCTGCCTATTTTATGAACATGATGAACAAAGTGTTTATGGAGTTTTTGGATAAGTTCGTCGTAGTGTTCATTGATGATATCCTGGTATATTCGAAGAATGAAGAGGAGCATAAGGAGCATTTGCGTTTGGTACTTGGAAAGCTCAGAGAACACCAATTATATGCCAAGTTCAGCAAATGTGAGTTTTGGTTGAAGGAAGTAGGATTCCTCGGACACGTTATATCCGGAGAAGGTATAGCAGTAGATCCCGCTAAAGTTGAAACCGTGACCAAGTGGGAAGCCCCAACAACAGTTGGAGAGATCCGGAGTTTTCTTGGACTCGCAGGATACTACCGGAGGTTTATTGAGAATTTCTCAAAGATTGCGAAGCCTATGACGGAGTTGTTGAAGAAAGATACCAAGTTCATATGGACGGAGGAGTGTGAGGCTAGTTTTCAGGAGTTGAAGAAACGCTTGGTTACCTCACCAGTATTGATTTTGCCAGACCAGACCAAAGATTATGAGGTGTATTGTGACGCTTCACGTCGAGGACTGGGAGTAGTGCTTATGCAGGAAGGGAGAGTTGTTTCATATGCCTCAAGACAACTGAAGCCCCATGAGTTGAATTATGCCACGCATGATTTGGAGTTAGCAGCCGTAGTGCATGCATTGAAGACATGGAGACATTTCCTCATTGGAAACCATTGTGAGGTGTACACGGATCATAAGAGTTTGAAGTACATTTTCACACAGAAGGAGTTGAATCTCAGACAAAGGAGATGGTTGGAGCTTATCAAAGATTATGATATGAAATTGCACTATCACCCCGAAAAGGCTAATGTAGTAGCTGACGCGTTAAGCCGTAAGAGCAATGTCAATACGTTAATGATGGGAGGGATACCCAAGGAGTTAGCAGAAAATCTTCGTGAACTATGTGTGTAAATAGTTCCGAGAGGCTATGTAGGAGCACTAGAGATTCAGTCAACTTTGATGGATAGAATCAGAGAAGCTCAGAAAACTGACAAAGAGATTGCCGCTATAAAGGAGAAACTGAGCAAAGGAAAAGCTAAAGAATTTCGTGAGGATGAGCACGATACCCTATGGTTTGAAGACCGTGTTTACGTGCCCAATAACCCGGAGATCAGGAAGTTGATTTTGCAAGAGGCACACGATTCACCGTATTCAATTCACCCAGGAAATACCAAGATGTATTTGGATTTGAAGGATATTTTCTGGTGGACGGGAATGAAGAAGGATATTGCGGAGTATGTAGCAGTTTGTGATGTATGCCAGAGAGTAAAGGCAGAGCATCAGAAGCCAGCAGGATTGTTACAACCATTGCCGATACCCAAATGGAAGTGGGATAAGTTAGGCATGGATTTTATCACGGGATTGCCCAGGACTCGTTCAGGCTATGACTCAATTTGGGTTGTAGTTGATCGATTGACGAAAGTAGCTCATTTCATCCCAGTAAAGACCACTTACATCAGTGCTAAGTTGGCAAAGATATACTTGACCAGAATAGTATGTCTGCATGGAGTTCCGAGGAGTATCGTATCAGATAGAGGAACCCAGTTTACCTCAAAGTTCTGGAAGCAGTTGCACGAAACTTTGGGTACCAGGCTAGAATTCAGTACAACTTTTCATCCACAGACAGATGGACAGACCGAGAGAGTAAATCAGATTTTGGAGGATATCCTGAGAGCTTGTGCGCTAGATTATGGATCTAGTTGGGACGATAATTTGCCATATGCAGAGTTCTCTTACAACAACAGTTACCAAACCAGTTTGAAGATGGCCCCTTTCGAAGCTTTGTACGGAAGGAGGTGCAGGACACCGCTGTCGTGGGACGAAGTCGGAGACCGCCAGTTATTTGGACCTGACTTGATTAAAGAGTCTGAACAGAATGTGAAATTGATTCGCGATAGGCTCAAGATAGCCCAGTCCAGACAGAAGAGTTATGCAGATTCTAAACGCAAGGAGACAGTTTACGAAGTCGGAGATAGAGCTTATCTTCGAGTATCTCCACTTCGGGGAACAAAGCATTTTGGAGTTAAAGGGAAGTTAGCGCCACGATTTGTAGGACCATATCGAGTTTTGGAACGTATGGGAGAAGTGGCCTACAAGTTGGAATTGCCCGAAGGATTGTCAGGAGTACATGATGTGTTCCATGTTTCTCAGTTAAAGAAGTGTCACGCGGAGATGGCTGACATACCGTTGAGAGATACAGTGCCTTTGGAAACTATTCAGTTGGATAACGATTTGACCTACGAGGAGAAACTAGTTAAGATCCTCGAGTTTGCCAGCCGAGTTACTCGCAGCAAGGTTATCAAGTTTTGCAAAGTTCAGTGGAGCCACCACATGGAGGATGAAGCCACCTGGGAGCGAGAGGAAGATTTGCTCAAAGACCACCCTCACCTATTTTCTAGCCAACCCGAATCTCGAGGGCGAGATTCATCTTAAGGGGGGTAGGTTTGTAACATCCCAAATTTTCAATCTGGGATGTTATACATTAGATCATCATTGCATATCATATTTTATTTATGCATTTTGGTTGATCCTAGAAAATCTACGCAACTCAAGGACCCATGGAGAGAGTTGGGATTTCTTTATTTTCATATTTGAGTTTTCTCAAATTTTGAGAATAGGATCATTTGATTTTATTTATTTTATCATCAATTATTTCTATTACAAAAATATGAGAGAGGGAATAAAATGACTTTCCCAAAATAGAGAAATATTGAGGATTTAATAATAAAATCAAACAAGATTTTATTTCGGAGTTTTTCGATGTTTTATTTGAATTTAGGAAAAATGTGCGTTTTTCAAAATTGCATTTAGGCCCCAAATAAATGTTCACTTTGTCGGGCTTGATTTTAGAAGCCCGGGAAAATTTATTTCGGGATTTTTGGAGTCCGTTTAGTATTTCTTTTTATTTCTTTTTCGAGCGGAAATAAATTTTTTTTTAAAAAAAATGAACCGACCTAACGGGCCGTGTCCGACTAGGACTCTGGCCCGACTAGGCTTTATAAGCCGAGGCCCAGCCCCAGGGAACCCTAGCCGCCCCAGCCCCCAACCCTAGCCGCCGCACGGTCCCGCCGCCGCCACACGCCCGCGCCGCCGCCGCTGCCCGCGCCGCCGCCGCCGCCACCCGCCCGCGCCGCCGCCGCCGCTGCCCGCCGCCGCGCCACCGTCGCCGGACGCCGCCGCCGCCGAGGTTCGCCGCCGCGCCTCGTTTTTCGTGCCTTCGTTTTTTTAAAAAAAAACTGATCGGTTTTCATCGGTTAATAGATTCGGTTTTTTTTAATAGATCGGTTTTTCCGGTTTATTTATTTTAGCGAGCGTTCGTCGTTTTTCTTTTTCTCGGATTAAATCCGCGATTTTTCTGATCGCAATTCCTGATTCGATTTTCGTTTTATTTTAACCTTTCGCTCGTTTATCGGAATCAGGCGATTCAAGCGCCTAGAGTTTCGTCTCGAAACCCTCTATCCGTTTAACCAACTTAAACAAGATTTTTCTACTGTAAAATTTGCCCTAGATCCAGATTACTAGAACGAAGTTGTTTTCTTCCGCCGTTTGACTTTCGTTGCTTCGTTCGATTTGATTCTTTTTGCCAACCGGAGTTCTTAAGTTGAACCTTCTGGTTAGATCTCTTATTTGAGTTTTACCTGTGCATTAGTTGAGTACTTATTGTATGCTTGTTTGTTTGTCTGCGATAGAGTATCCGGAGTGCGCCGCCTATTACTTCGAATCGCTAGGTTTCCCGGATCATCAACAAGGCAAGTAACACTTTGATCATACTTTTTTTCTACTACCCAGTTTTATTGTATTAGATCAATCCTCACACATTGCATGATTAGGATCTAATTAAATTGTGGGATGGGAAGTAGATGAGGTAGTACCTATTACCTGTTTATTATCAAACCTTTGGGAGTTACTTCTATGTTTGCTTATTATGCCATGCTATGCTAGTAGACGTGGATTGGGTGAGTGATATCCATGACAGATGTGAGATTGATAATTAATGGTTTATTTAAGGTGGCAACTTAAACACACATCTGGGTGGATTGAGGCACCTAGGTATTCCAGGACTTGCCTGTTTTCTTTTGGACCGCCACCCAGGCTCAAAGGGATCATGAGACTATTCATACTAGAAACTTCCGTGTGCAGCCACAAGCTATTATGGGCTCTAGCATAGTTGACTAAGTTGTGCGAACTCTTACAGTGGTAGACTAGCAGATGTAGGGGATGTAGGTGGTACGGTCTACCCGATCGTAAGGTGCTAGCGCTTCTGAAAGACTATGTCTCGGTCATTCGTCTTCTCAAACACCATGTAGTGCGAGAAAACAAACGGAGGCGATCGAGTCTTGTGGGGAAAAGTGCGCAAACCTCTGCAGAATTCCCTTCCTTCATATCAATAATTGCACCAACCGTTCTAAGGAAAGGTCTACCGAGAATAATAGGGCAAGAAGGATTGCAATCTATATCAAGAACGATAAAATCTACGGGCACATAATTCCTATTTGCAACAATAAGAACATCATTAATTCTTCCCATAGGTTTCTTAATAGTGGAATGCGCAAGATGCAAGTTTAGAGAGCAATCATCTAGGGTTTTATTTCTTTTAATCCCACTTTTATCAATTTCACCATCAAGATCTAAATACTCTGAATTTTTAGAATGCCTTCTAGGTAAGGGTGGATCATATTCAGTTCCATCATTATCAAGATTAATATTGCAAAACAAAGATTTAATAGGGGACACATCAATAACTTTTAGATCTTCATCATTATTTTCATAGGAACTAGAAGAACACACTTTAATAAAGGCATCTTTCATAGCACGCGTCCTAGCGGTTCTTTCCTTGCACTCATCAATGGAAATTCTCATGGCTTTGAGAGACTCATTGATATCATGATTAGGAGGAATAGGTCTAAGATTTAAAGAATCAACATCAAGAGAAATTCTATCAATGTTCCTAGCCAAATCATCAATCTTAAGCAATTTTTCTTCAATCATAGCATTAAAATTCTTTTGCGAAGAAATAAATTCTTTAATATTAGATTCAAAATCATAGGGCATCTTATTATAATTTCCATAAGAATTGCTGTAGGAATTACCATAATTATTAGAGGGATTACTAGGATAAGGCCTAGGATTGAAATTTCCTCTATATGCGTTGTTACCAAAATTGTTCCTACCAACAAAATTCACATCCATAGATTCATTATTATTCTCAATCAAAGTAGACAAGGGCATATCATTAGGATTAGAAGAAACACTCTTATTAGCAAATAATTTCATAAGTTCATCCATCTTTCCTCTCAAAACATTAATTTCTTCTACCGCATGCACCTTTTTACTAGTAGATCTTTCAGTATGCCATTGAGAATAATTAACCATAATATTATCTAGGAGTTTAGTAGCTTCTCCTAAGGTGATTTCCATAAAAGTGCCTCCTGCGGCCGAATCCAAAAGATTTCTAGAAGCAAAATTCAATCCGGCATAAAATTTTTGTATAATCATCCACAAATTTAAACCATGAGTAGGGCAATTACATATCATTAATTTCCTTCTCTCCCAATGTAACATCCCAAATTTTCAATTTGGAATGTTATACATTAGATCATCATTGCATATCATATTTTATTTATGCATTTTGGTTGATCCTAGAAAATTCTACGCAACTCAAGGACCCATGGAGAGAGTTGGGATTTCGTTATTTTCATATTTGAGTTTTCTCAAATTTTGAGAATAGGATCATTTGATTTTATTTATTTTATCATCAATTATTTCTATTACAAAAATATGAGAGAGGGAATAAAATGAATTTCCCAAAATAGAGAAATATTGAGGATTTAATAATAAAGTCAAACAAGATTTTATTTTGGAGTTTTATTTCAATTTAGGAAAAATGTGCATTTTTCAAAATTGCATTTAGGCCCCAAATAAATGTTCACTTTGTCGGACTTGATTTTAGAAGCTCGGGAAAATTTATTTCGGGATTTTTGGAGTCTGTTTAGTATTTCTTTTTATTTCTTTTCTGAGCGGAAATAAATTCTTAAAAAAACGAACCGACCTAACGGGCCGTGTCCAACTAGGACTCTGGCCCGACTAGGCTTTATAAGCCGAGGCCCAGCCCCGGGGAACCCTAGCAGCCCCAGCCCCCAACCCTAGCCACCGCCCGGTCCCGCCGCCGCCCGCCCGGGCCGCCGCCGCTGCCCGCCGCCCGCGCCGCCCGCCCCGCGCCGCCGTCGCCGGACGCCGCCGCCGCCGCCGCCAAGGTTCGCCGCCGTGCCTTCGTTTTTTTTAAAAAAAAACCGATCGGTTTTCGTCGGTTTAATAGATTCAGGTTTTTTTTAAATAGATCAGTTTTTCCGATTTATTTATTTTAGCGAGCGTTCATCATTTTTCTTTTTCTCGGATTAAATCCGTGATTTTTCTGATCGCGATTCCTGATCCGATTTTCGTTTTAGTTTAACTTTTCGCTCGTTTATCGGAATCAGGCGATTCAAGCGCCTAGAGTTTCGTCTCGAAACCCTCTATCCGTTTAACCAACTTAAACAGGATTTTGCTACTGTAAAATTTGCCCTAGATCCAGATTACTAGAACGAAGTTGTTTTCTTCCGCCGTTTGACTTTCGTTGCTTCGTTCGATTTGATTCTTTTTGCCAACCGGAGTTCTTAAGTTGAACCTTCTGGTTAGATCTCTTATTTGAGTTTTACCTGTGCATTAGTTGAGTACTTATTGTATGCTTGTTTGTTTGTCTGTGATAGAGTATCCGGAGTGCACCGCCTGTTACTTCGAATCGCTAGGTTTCCCGGATCATCAGCAAGGCAAGTAACACTTTGATCATACCTTTTCTACTATCCAGTTTTATTGTATTAGATCAATCCTCACACATTGCATGATTAGGATCTAATTAAATTGTGGGATGGGAAGTAGATGAGGTAGTACCTATTACCTGTTTATTATCAAACCTTTGGGAGTTACTTCTACGTTTGCTTATTATGCCATGCTATGCTAGTAGACGTGGATTGGGTGAGTGATATCCATGATAGATGTGAGATTGATAATTAATGGTTTATCTAAGGTGGCAACTTAAACACACATCTGGGTGGATTGAGGCACCTGGGTATTCCAGGACTTGCCTGTTTTCTTTTGGACCGCCACCCAGGCTCAAAGGGATCATGAGACTATTCATACTAGAAACTTCCGTGTGCAGCCACAAGCTATTATGGGCTCTAGCATAGTTGACTAAGTTGTGCGAACTCTTAAAGTGGTAGACTAGCAGATGTAGGGGATGTAGGTGGTACGGTCTACCCGATCGTAAGGTGCTAGCGCTTCTGAAAGACTATGTCTCGGTCATCCGTCTTCTCAAACACCATGTAGTGCGAGAAAACAAACGGAGGCGATCGATTCTTGTGGGGAAAAGTGCGCAAACCTCTGCAGAGTGTAATAAACTAATCATGGTTAGCCGTGTCCCCGGTTATGGACATCTTGAGTATCTAGTACTTGGATTATCATGTGAATCTCAACATGTTACTCTAAATTAATTTTGTTGGGTTATGTTTAATGATGATGCTTAATTGGGATTGAGAATGCTGTCAACCATTCTCAATGTTTAACAACCACATTGATAGAAATTAAAATTTTATTCCTTTGAAGTAGGGAAAAATTGGCTTTATGCAAAACTGTAACCATAGAGCTTTCCACCAGCCAAATATGCATATAGTATAGCTGTTTCATTCCATTACTCTCTATGTGTTACCTTGCCAGCATATTCCATGTGCTGACCCATTTTCGGGCTGCAACATTAATGTTGCAGACTTTTCAGACGACGATTAAGGAGTTTTTAGGTCGTGGTTCTATACTCAGTGATGCCGTTGGAGTTGATGGACTCACTTATCTTCCAAGCCTTCCGCTGTTATCGTTATTAGATGGCCTTAAGCCATCTTTATTGTAATAAGTTCTCTTTTGAGACACTCGATGTAATAAGTGTGTGATTGATACTCTGCTATAAATCCTCCGAGTACTGTGTGGTGTCAGCATTACAGATCCAGGGATGACACCAGAGCACAGAGATCAGACTGTTTGAGGTCTGGTCGCTACACCCAAGCTTGTGCAACATGTTCATGATCAAGTTGCTTAAAATTCATAATATCGTTTCTAAGAGAGGTGATCTTAGCGGGAGGAAAATACTTAGAGATAAAAGCACCTTTGCACTTGTTCCAAGAATCAATACTATTTTTAGGCAAAGACGAAAACCAAGCTTTAGCACGATCTCTAAGCGAAAAAGGAAATAGCTTTAATTTAACAATATCATTATCCACATCTTTCTTCTTTTGCATGTCACACAAATCAACGAAGCTATTTAGATGGGTAGCGGCATCTGTTGGGAAACGTAGTAATTTCAAAAAAATTCCTACGCACACGCAAGATCATGGTGATGCACAGCAACGAGAGGGGAGAGTGTTGTCTACGTACCCACGCAGACCGACTACGGAAGCGTTGACACAACGTAGAGGAAGTAGACGTACGTCTTCCCGATCCGACCGATCCAAGCACCGTTACTCCGGCACCTCCGAGTTCTTAGCACACGTACAGCTCGATGACGATCCCCGGGCTCTGATCCAGCAAAGCATCGGGGAGGAGTTCCGTCAGCACGATGGCGTGGTGACGATCTTGATGTTCTACCGTCGCAGGGCTTCGCCTAAGCACTGCTACAATATAATCGAGGTGGAATATGGTGGCAGGGGGCACCGCACACGGCTAAGGAACGATCTCAATGATCAACTTGTGTGTCTAGGGGTGCCCCCTACCTCCGTATATAAAGGAGCCAAGGGGAGGGGGCCGGCCGGCCAAGGAGGGCGCGCCAAGGGAGTCCTACTCCCTCTGGGAGTAGGATTCCTCCCCCCAATCCTAGTTGGAGTAGGATTCGCTGAGGGGGAAAGAGAGAGAGGGGGGCCGGCCACCTCTCCTTGTCCTAATAGGACTAGGGGAGGGGGGAGGCGCGCGGCCCATCTTGGGCCGCCCCTTCTCCTTTCCACTAAAGCCCATTAAGGCCCATACAGCTCCCGGGGGGGTTCCGGTAACCTCCCGGTACTCCGGTAAAATACCGATTTCACCCGGAACACTTCCGATATCCAAACATAGGCTTCCAATATATCAATCTTTATGTCTCGACCATTTTGAGACTCCTCGTCATGTCCGTGATCATATCCGGGACTCCGAACTAACTTCGGTACATCAAAATGCATAGACTCATAATAACTGACATCGTAACGTTAAGCGTGCGGACCCTGCGGTTCGAGAATAATGCAGACATGACTGAGACACATCTCTGGTCAATAACCAATAGCGGGACCTGGATGCCCATATTGACTCCTACATATTCTACGAAGATCTTTATCGGTCAGACCGCATAACAACATACGTTGTTCCCTTTGTCATCGGTATGTTACTTGCCCGAGATTTGATCGTCGGTATCCAATACCTAGTTCAATCTCGTTACCGGCAAGTCTCTTTACTCGTTCCGTAATACATCATCTCGCAACTAACTCATTGGCTGCAATGCTTGCAAGGCTTATGTGATGTGCATTACCGAGAGGGCCCAGAGATACCTCTCCGACAATCGGAGTGACAAATCCTAATCTCGAAATACGCCAACCCAATATCTACCTTTGGAGACACCTGTAGAGCTCCTTTATAATCACCCAGTTACGTTGTGACGTTTGGTAGCACACAAAGTGTTCCTCCGGTAAACGGGAGTTGCATAATCTCATAGTCATAGGAACATGTATAAGTCATGAAGAAAGCAATAGCAACATACTAAACGATCGGGTGCTAAGCTAATGAAATGGGTCATGTCAATCAGATCATTCACCTAATGATGTGATCCCGTTAATCAAATAATAACTCTTTGTCTATGGTTAGGAAACATAACCATCTTTGATTAACGAGCTAGTCAAGTAGAGGCATACTAGTGACACTCTGTTTGTCTATGTATTCACACATGTATTATGTTTCCGGTTAATACAATTATAGCATAAATAATAAACATTTATCATGAAATAAGGAAATAAATAATAACTTTATTATTGCCTCTAGGGCATATTTCCTTCAGTCTCCCACTTGCACTAGAGTCAATAATCTAGTTCACATCGCCATGTGATTTAACAGCAATAGTTCACATCACCATGTGATTAACACCCATAGTTCACATCGATATGTGATCAACACCCAAAGGGTTTACTAGAGTCAGTAATCTAGTTTACATCGCTATGTGATTAACACCCAAAGAGTACTAAGGTGTGATCATGTTTTGCTTGTGAGATAATTTTAGTCAACGGGTCTGTCACATTCAGATCCATAAGTATTTTGCGAATTTCTATGTCAACAATGCTCTGCACGGAGCTACTCTAGCTTATTGCTCCCACTTTCAATATGTATCTAGATCGAGACTTAGAGTCATCCAGATCTGTGTCAAAACTTGCATCGACGTAACTTTTTACGACGAACCTTTTTGTCACCTCCATAATTGAGAAATATTTCCTTATTCCACCAAGGATAATTTTGACCGCTGTCCAGTGATCTACTCTTAGATCACTATTGTATTCCCTTGCTTAACAAAGTGTAGGGTATACAATAGATCTGGTACACAGCATGGCATACTTTATAGAACCTATGACTGAGGCATAGGGAATGACTTTCATTCTCTTTCTATCTTCTGCCGTGGTCGGGCTTTGAGTCTTACTCAACTTCACACCTTGTAACACAGGCAAGAAACTTTTTCTTTGACTGTTCCATTTTGAACTACTTCAAAATCTTGTCAAGGTATGTACTCATTGAAAAACTTATCAAGCGTCTTGATCTATCTTTATAGATCTTGATACTCAATATGTAAGCAGCTTTACCGAGGTCTTTCTTTGAAAAACTCCTTTCAAACACTCCTTTATGCTTTGCAGAATAATTCTACATTATTTCCGATCAACAATATGTCATACACATATACTTATCAGAAATGATGTAGTGCTCCCACTCACTTTCTTGTAAATACAGGCTTCACCGCAAGTCTGTATAAAACTATATGCTTTGATCAACTTATCAAAGCGTATATTCCAACTCCGAGATTCTTGCACCAGTCCATAGATGGATCGCTGGAGCTTGCTTATTTAGTTAACACCTTTAGGATCGACAAAACCTTCTAGTTGCATCGTATACAACTCTTCTTTAGTAAATCCATTAAGGAATGCAGTTTTGTTTATCCATTTGCCAGATTTCATAAAATGCGGCAATTGCTAACATGATTCGGACAGACTTATGCATAGATACGAGTGAGAAAATCTCATCATAGTCAACACCTTGAACTTGTCGAAAACCTTTTGCGACAATTCTAGCTTTGTAGATAGTAACACTACTATCAGCGTCCGTCTTCCTCTTGAAGATCCATTTATTTTCTATCGGGCAAATCCATCAAAGTCCATACTTTGTTCTCATACATGGATCATATCTCAGATTTCATGGCCTCAAACCATTTCGCGGAATCTGGGCTCATCATCGCTTCCTCATAGTTCGCAAGTTCGTCATGGTCTAGTAACATGACTTCCAGAACAGGATTACCGTACCACTCTGGTGCAGATCTCACTCTGGTTTACCTACGAGATTTGGTAGTAACTTGATCTGAAGTTACATGATCATCATCATTAGCTTCCTCACTAATTGGTGTAGTAGTCACAGGAACAGATTTCTGTGATGAACTACTTTCCAATAAGGGAGCAGGTACAGTTACCTCATCAAGTTCTACTTTCCTCTCACTCACTTCTTTCGAGAGAAACTCCTCTAGAAAAACTCCGAATTTAGCAACAAAAGTCTTGCCTTCGGATCTGTGATAGAAGGTGTATCCAATAGTTTCCTTTGGATATCCTATGAAGATTTACTTCTCCAATTTGGGTTCGAGCTTATCATGTTGAAACCTTTTTCACATAAGCATCGCAGTCCCAAACTTTAAGAAACGACAACTTTGGTTTCTTGCCAAACCATAGTTCAGATTGTGTCGTCTCAACGGACTTAGATGGTGCCCTATTTAACGTGAATGCAGCTGTCTCTAATGCATAACCCCAAAACGATAATGGTAGATCGGTAAGAGACATCATAGATCGCACTATATCTAATAAAGTACGGTTATGACGTTCGGACACACCATTACACTATGGTGTTCTAGGTGGCGTGAGTAGTGAAACTATTTCATATTGTTTTAATTGAAGACCAAACTCGTAACTCAAATATTTGTCTCCGCGATCAGATCGTAGAAACTTTATTTTCTTGTCACGATGATTTTCCACTTCACTCTGAAATTCTTTGAACTTTTCAAATGTTTCAGACTTATGTTTCATCAAGTAGATATACCCATATCTGCTCAAATCATCTGTGAAGTTCAGAAAATAATGATACTTGCCGTGAGCCTTAACACTCATCGGACCGCATACATCAGTATGTATTATTTCCAATAAGTCAGTTGCTCGCTCCGGAGAACGGAGTCTTAGTCATCTTGCCCATGAGGCATGGTTCGCAAGCATCAAGTGATTCATAATCAAGTGATTCCAAAATCCCATCAGCATGAAGTTTCTTCATGCGCTTTACACCAATATGACCTAAACGGCAGTGCTACAAATAAGTTGCACTATCATTATTAACTTTGCATCTTTTGGTTTCAATATTATGATTATGTGTATCACTACGATCGAGATCCAACGAACTATTTTCATTAGGTGTGTAACCATATAAGGTTTTATTCATGTAAACAGAACAACAATTTATTCTCTTACTTAAATGAATAACCGTATTACAATAAACATGATCAAATCATATTCATGCTCAACGCAAACACCAAATAACACTTATTCAGGTTCAACACTAATCCCGAAAGTATAGGGAGTGTGCGATGATGATCATATCAATCTCGGAACCACTTCCAACACACATCGTCACTTCACCCTTAACTAGTCTCTGTTTATTCTGCAACTCCCGTTTCGAGTTACTAATCTTAGCAACTGAACTAGTATCAAATACTGAGGGGTTGCTATAAACACTAGTAAAGTACACATCAATAACATGTATATCAAATATACTTATGTTCACTTTGCCATCCTTCTTATCTGCCAACCACTTGGGGTAGTTCCGCTTCCAGTGACCAGTCCCTTTGCAGTAGAAACACTTAGTCTCAGGCTTAGGACCAGACTTGGGCTTCTTCACTTGAGCAACAACTTGCTTGCTGTTCTTCTTGAAGTTCCCCTTCTTCCCTCTACCCTTTTCTTGAAACTAGTGGTCTTGTCTACCATCAACACTTGATGTTTTTCTCGATTTCTACCTTCGTCAATTTCCGCATTACGAAGAGCTTGGGAATCGTTTCCGTTATTCCTTGCATATCGTAGTTCATCACAAAGTTCTACTAACTTGGTGATGGTGACTAGAGAATTCTGTCAATCACTATCTTATCTGGAAGATTAACTCCCACTTGATTCAAGTGATTGTTGTACTCAGACAATCTGGGCACATGCTCACTAGTTGAGCGATTCTCCTCCATCTTTTAGCTATAGAACTTGTTGGAGACTTTCATATCTCTCAACTCGGGTATTTGCTTGAAATATTAACTTCAACTCCTGGAACATCTCATATGCTCCATGATGTTCAAAACGTCTTTGAAGTCCCGATTCTAAGCCATTAAGCATGGTGCACTAAACTATCAAGTAGTCATCATATTGAGCTAGCCAAACGTTCATAACGTCTGCATCTGCTCCTGCAATAGGTCCGTCACCTAGCGGTGCATCAAGGACATAATTCTTCTGTGCAGTAATGAGGATAAACCTTAGACCACGGATCCAATCTGCATCTTTGCTACTAACATCTTTCAACACAATTTTATCTAGGAACATATTAAAATAAACACAGGGAAGCAACAACGCGAGCTATTGATCTACAACATGATTTGCAAAATACTACCAGGACTAAGTTCATGATAAATTTAAGTTCAATTTAATCATATTACTTTAAGAACTCCCACTTAGATAGACATCCCTCTTATCCTCTAAGTGATCCAAATCAACTAAACCATGTCAACTAAACCATGTCTGATCATCACGTGAGATGGAGTAGTTTCATTAGTGAACATCACTATGTTGATCATATCTACTATATGATTCACGCTCGACCTTTCGGTCTCCGTGTTCCGAGGCCATATCTGTATATGCTAGGCTCGTCAAGTATAACCCGAGTATTCTGCGTGTGCAAAACTGGCTTACACCCGTTGTAGATGGACGTAGAGCTTATCACACCCGATCATCACGTGGTGTCTGGGCACGACGAACTTTGGCAACGGTGCATACTCAGGGAGAACACTTCTTGATAATTTAGTGAGAGATCATCTTATAATGCTACCGTCAATCAAAGCAAGATAAGATGTATAAAAAGATAAACATCACATGCAATCAATACAAGTGATATGATATGGCCATCATCATCTTGTGCCTGTGATCTCCATCTCCGAAGCACCGTCATGATCACCATCGTCACCGGCGCGACACCTTGATCTCCATCGTAGCATCGTTGTCGTCTCGCCAATCTTATGCTTCCACGACTATCACTACCACTTAGTAATAAAGTAAAGCATTACATCGCGATTGCATTGCATACAATAAAGCGACAACCATATGGCTCCTGCCAGTTGCCGGTAACTTGGTTAAAAACATGATCATCTCATACAATAAAATTTAGCATCATGTCTTAGCCATATCACATCACAACATGCCCTGCAAAAACAAGTTAGACGTCCTCTACTTTGTTGTTGCAAGTTTTACGTGGCTGCTACGGGCTTAAGTAAGAACCAATCTCACCTACGCATCAAAACCACAACGATAGTTTATCAATTTGACTCCGTTTTAACCTTCGCAAGGACCGGGCGTAGCCACACTCGGTTCAACTAAAGTTGGAGAAATTGTCACCCGCAAGCCACCTATGTGCAAAGCACGTCGAGAGAACCGGTCTCGCGTAAGCGTACGCGTAATGTCGGTCCGGGCCGCTTCATCCAACAATACCGCCGAACCAAAGTATGACATGCTGGTAGGCAGTATGACTTATATCGCCCACAACTCACTTGTGTTCTACTCGTGCATATAACATCAACATATAAAACCTAGGCTCGGATGCCACTGTTGGGAAACGTAGTAATTTCAAAAAAATTCCTACGCACACGCAAGATCATGGTGATGCACAGCAACGAGAGGGAAGAGTGTTGTCTACGTACCCACGCAGACCGACTGCGGAAGCGTTGACACAATGTAGAGGAAGTAGTCGTACGTCTTTCCGATCCGACCGATCCAAGCACCGTTACTCCGGCACCTCCGAGTTCTTAGCACACGTACAGCTCGATGACGATCCCCGGGCTCCGATCCAGCAAAGCGTCAGGGAGGAGTTCCGTCAGCACGACGGCGTGGTGACGATCTTGATGTTCTACCATCGCAGGGCTTCGCCTAAGCACTGCTACAATATAATCGAGGTGGAATATGGTGGCAGGGGGCACCGCACACGGCTAAGGAACGATCTCAATGATCAACTTGTGTGTCTAGGGGTGCCCCCTGCCTCCGTATATAAAGGAGCCAAGGGGAGGGGGCCGGCCGGCCAAGGAGGACGCGCCAAGGGAGTCCTACTCCCTCTGGGAGTAGGATTCCTCCCCCCAATCCTAGTTGGAGTAGGATTCGCTGAGGGGGAAAGAGAGAGAGGGGGGCCGGCCACCTCTCCTTGTCCTAATAGGACTAGGGGAGGGGGGAGGCGCGCGGCCCATCTTGGGCTGCCCCTTCTCCTTTCCACTAAAGCCCATTAAGGCCCATACAGCTCCCGGGGGGTTCCGGTAACCTCCCGGTACTCCGGTAAAATACCGATTTCATCGGGAACACTTCCGATATCCAAACATAGGCTTCCAATATATCAATCTTTATGTCTCGACCATTTCGATACTCCTCGTCATGTCCGTGATCATATCCGGGACTCCGAACTAACTTCGGTACATCAAAATGCATAGACTCATAATAATTGTCATCGTAACGTTAAGCGTGCGGACCCTACGGTTCGAGAATAATGCAGACATGACTGAGACACATCTCCGGTCAATAACCAATAGCGGGACCTGGATGCCCATATTGGCTCCTACATATTCTACGAAGATCTTTATCGGTCAGACCGCATAACAACATACGTTGTTCCCTTTGTCATCGGTATGTTACTTGCCCGAGATTTGATCGTCGGTATCCAATACCTAGTTCAATCTCGTTACCGGCAAGTCTCTTTACTCGTTCCGTAATACATCATCTCGCAACTAACTCATTGGCTGCAATGATGTGCATTACCGAGAGGGCCCAGAGATACCTCTCCGACAATCGGAGTGACAAATCCTAATCTCGAAATACGCCAACCCAATATCTACCTTTGGAGACACCTGTAGAGCTCCTTTATAATCACCCAGTTATGTTGTGACGTTTGGTAGCACACAAAGTGTTCCTCCGGTAAACGGGAGTTGCATAATCTCATAGTCATAGGAACATGTATAAGTCATGAAGAAAGCAATAGCAACATACTAAACGATCGGGTGCTAAGCTAATGAAATGGGTCATGTCAATCAGATCATTCACCTAATGATGTGATCCCATTAATAAAATAACAACTCTTTGTCTATGGTTAGGAAACATAACCATCTTTGATTAACGAGCTAGTCAAGTAGAGGCATACTAGTGACACTCTGTTTGTCTATGTATTCACACATGTATTATGTTTCCGGTTAATACAATTATAGCATAAATAATAAACATTTATCATGAAATAAGGAAATAAATAATAACTTTATTATTGCCTCTAGGGCATATTTCCTTCAGCATCTTCACTAGGAAGGCCGGAGAACGGATCTTTCATGACAAGATTCAGCAAAGCAGTATTAATTCACAAGATTCAGCATTGGTAAGAGGAGCAATCGGAGTGCTAATAAAATCATTGTTGTTGGTATTGGTGAAGTCACACAATTTAGTATTATCTTGAGCCATCGCGACAAACAAGCAATCCAACACATGAGCAAACAAAAGGCAAACGGGCAAAAAGAGACAAATAGAGAAAGAGAGGGAGGATAGAGAGAGAGGGCGAATAAAACGGCAAGGGTGAAGTGGGGGAGAGGAAAACGAGAGGCAAATGGCAAATAATGTAATGCGGGAGATAGGGATTGTGATGGGTACTTGGTATGTTGATTTTTGCGTAGACCTCCCCGGCAATGGCGCCAGAAATTCTTCTTGCTACCTCTTGAGCACTGCGTTGGATTTCCCCGAAGAGGAGAGGATGATGCAGCAAAGTAGTGTAAGTATTTCCCTCAGTTTTTGAGAACCAAGGTATCAATCCAGTAGGAGGCTACGCGCGAGTCCCTCGTACCTACACAAAAACAATAGCTCAACGCAACCAGCGCGCTTAGGGTTGTCAATCCCTTCACGGTCACTTACGAAAGTGAGATCTGATAGAGATGATAAATAATATTTTTGGTATTTTTGGTATAGAGATGCAAGGTAAAAAGTAAAAGGAAAAGTAAAAGCAAAGCAATAATAAAGTGATGGAGATTGATATGATGAGAAAGAGACCCGGGGCCATAGGTTTCACTAGTGGCTTCTCTCAAGAGCATAAGTATTCTACGGTGGGTGAACAAATTACTGTTGAGCAATTGACAGAATTGAGCATAGTTATGAGAATATCTAGATATTATCATGTATATAGGCATCACGTCCGAGACAAGTAGACCGACTCCTGCCTGCATCTACTACTATTACTCCACTCATCGACCGCTATCCAGCATGCATCTAGAGTATTAAGTTAGAAAACAGAGTAACGCCTTAAGCAAGATGACATGGTGTATAGGGATAGTTTCATGCAATATGATAAAAAACCCCATCTTGTTATCCTCGATGGCAACAATACAATACGTGCCTTGCTGCCCTTCTGTCACTAGGAAAGGACACCGCAAGATCGAACCCAAAGCTAAGCACTTCTCCCATGGCAAGAAAAACCAATCTAGTAGGCCAAACCAAACTGATAATTCGAAGAGACTTGCAAAGATAACCAATCGTACATAAAGGAATTCAGAGAAGATTCAAATATTATTCATAGGTAGACTGGATCATAAACCCACAATTCATCGGTCTCAACAAACACACCGCAAAAAGAAGATTACATCGAATAGATCTCCACGAGAGAGGGGGAGAACATTGTATTGAGATCCAAAAAGAGAGAAGAAGCCATCTAGCTACTAACTATGGACCCGTAGGTCTGAAGTAAACTACTCACACTTCATCGGAGGGGCTTGGATGATGATGTAGAAGCCCTCCGTGATCGATGCCCCCTCCGGCGGAGCTCCGGAACAGGCCCCAAGATGGGATCTCGTGGATACAGAAAGTTGCGGCAGTGGAATTAGGGTTTTGGCTCCATTTGATATTCCTTTTCTTTGAAACCCTAAAATAGGCAAAAAAAACAGCAATTCTGGGCTGGGCCTCCGGTTAATAGGTTAGTCCCAAAAATAATATAAAAGTGGATAATAAAGCCCAATAATGTCCAAAACAGTACATAATATAGCATGGAGCAATCAAAAATTATAGATACGTTGGAGACGTATCAACAACCGACTCACCATCTTCATCATCATCATCATCATCATCCTCATGGTACTCTTCTTGAACCACCAATGCCTTGTGAGGGGTTTTCTTGATGAAGTTGCTCTTGTTGGGGAAAGACTTGGCTTTGTCCTTTCGAATGAGCTTTCCACCATTGTCTTCCCTCTTCTCATATGGGCACTCTGCAACAAAGTGACTCACATTGCCACAGTTGTAGCAAGTCCTTACACGTTGCTTGCTCTTCGTGCCACTTGAGTTCTTCTTCTTGAAGTTTGGCCTTGAGTTTTTCTTACTCCAAAATTTCCTTGAAGCAAGTGCCATGTGTTCATGATAGTCATACTTTGTATCTTCGGGGTTGCTTTCCTTTTCTTCCTCTTCTTCTTCTTCAGTGCAAACCTTGGCCTTCAATGCAAGGTTGGGATTCTTTGCCCTTTGAGAATGAAGCACCGCATTGTCGGCGGTCTTGTCCAATATGTTCATAGCCACAAACTCATCCAACACTTCACTTGAGGTCAAAGTGTGGAAGTCCGGCCTTTGACGAATGACGGAGGACATGGCCTTGTGGTAAAGCATCATTGCCTTGAGGAATTTACGCTTGATCCAATTGTCATCCGTGTCCTTGCTCCCGTGATCTCGGAGTGAGACCGCGAGTTTGGTTACTCTCCGATAAAGCTCACGAGGTTCTTCATCTTCTTTCATTGCAAACTCATCGGCTTCATCTTGCACTACTTCATAGTTGGAGCGTTGAATGCTTGCGCTTCCCCGGTAGAGAGAGACAACACAAAGCCATGCATCTTTGGCCAAGGCGAAGGGCCGAAGGTGAGGTAGATCTTCGGGTGGAATTGCTTCTTGAATGATAAAGAGAGCATTCTCATTGAATTGATTATCCGCGGCTTCTCGAGGAGTGAAGTTTCTTGGATCATGCGGATGGAAACCTTCTTCAAAGATTCTCCAAAGATTAGTGTTCACATGATTTAAATGACGCTTAAAGCGATAAACCCAAGAATCAAAGTCCTCATTTTCCACAATCTTAGGGGGAGGACCGGCATGATTCAAATGAGTGGAAGGAACCGGTCCACCATAAACAAGTGGTGGTTCCACATGAGCAAAGATGCCGGTGCCATTTTTACCACTAGAAGAAGGAGCCTTTTCACTACTAGCTTCCCCCTTGTCGGAGATAGCATCCGTCACCTTGTCAGTGGGATCACCCACTTTCAACGGTGCGGTGGATAGTTTAAGCCCTTCAATGAATTTAGTAAACATGCTTTCAACCTCGGTCGTCGTGGAGGTTTTCAATGTCTCCAAGGCCACATTGAACTCCTCATGAGAGACCGAGGTTCCCCCATCGCCTGTGGACGAGATCGGATTCACACCGGAGTGTTCCTCCACATCGTCTACGGTATCAACCATACTCTTCGGACGGCAAAGTCCTTAGTAAAGAGACGAGGCTCTGATACCAATTGAAAGGATCGATATGGTTGACTAGAGGGGGGGTGAATAGGCAACTAACAATTTTTTACTTTTCTTTACCAAATTAAACTTTGCATCAAAGTAGGTTTTCTAGATATGCAACTAGGTGAGCAACCTATATGATGCAACAATAACAAGCAAACAAGCAAGCAAGAGAAGTAACACTAATGAGCTTGCACAAGTAAAGGTAAGAGATAACCAAGAGTGGATCCGGTGAAGACGAGGATGTGTTACCGAAGTTTCTTCCTTTTGAAGGGAAGTACGTCTCCGTTAGAGCGGTGTGGAGGCACAATGCTCCCCAAGAAGCCACTAGGGCCACCGTATTCTCCTCACACCCTCACACAATGCGAGGTGCCGTGATTCCACTATTGGTGCCCTTGAAGGCGGCAACCGGACCTTTACAAACAAGGTTGGGGCAATCTCCACAACTTAATCGGAGGCTCCCAACAATACCATGAAGCTTCACAACAATGGACTATGGCTCCGTGGTGACCTCAACCGTCTAGGGTGCTCAAACACCCAAGAGTAACAAGATCCGCTAGGGATAGGTGGGGGAATCAAAAATCTCTTGGTGGAAGTGTAGATTGGGGCCTTCTCAACCACTCCCGGGCAAATCAACAAGTTTGATTGGCTAGAGAGATAGATCGGGCGAAAATGGAGCTTGAGGGGGGAGAGGTAGGTCAACGGGGAAGAAGGGGACCCCCTTTTATAGTGGGGGCAACAATCCAACCGTTGCCCCACTAAACAGCCCCGCAGAGAGCGGTACTACCGCAGGAGACAGCAGTACTACCGCTGGGTTAAGCGGTACTACCGCTCCATTCGACGGTACTGCCGCGCACAAAGAAGGGTAAGGGGAAAGAGGGAACCGGGCGGTACTACCGCGGTGGAAGGGCGGTACTGCCGCAGCGAGGTACCGCACAATCCGACACAGAAAAAGACCCCTCGAATCGACGCGGTAGGAACCTGGCAAGCCAGCGGTAGTACTGCTGCGGAGTCACCGGCGGTACTACCGCTTGTGACCCCTAAGCGGTACTACCGCTGGGTACCGCGGTACTACCGCTGGGTACCAGACAAAGCCCACAAGAAGAGAGAAGATCTCTCCATAGAAGCAGAAGGGCTCGGAGGGTGAGAAGCGGATGTGTACGTGTTGATTCCACCCAAGCAATACCAAAGCGGACCCCCTCTTGATAGTACGGTGCCCTCTACGTAATTAGTCCACCGAAAAAGAAACGAAAGATCTACACCGTCTTGAATGACACTCCGAGGGGAAGAAATCGTCTCGTGCCAAGGATGAATCTCTGAAATGCTCAAAGCACACGATTAGTCCGCAAACACGTTGTCATCAATCACCAAAACCACATCGAGAGAGATATGCCTCAACAATCTCCCCCTTTTTGATGGATTGATGACAACTAGGGATTTGCATGTTTTATATTTTGAGACAAGTCTTTCTCATGCATGTTTATAAGATGATGAGGCATGTCTGCATGTTGAGCGAAATAAATTAATGTGAGCTAGGTATTGAGATATAGAAGATGAGAGAGAGCGCTCCAGCTGCTACGGCGGCTTGTTTTTTTTTTCTAGCAAGGCCAATACTAGCTCTTCTGAAAAAAATTACACTCGGCGGTGTTCGCTATCCTCTTTGTCCTTCTTCCGTACCATAGAAATCTTCTGTGACCTGATAACTAGTGATATATGTGACGTGCTTGCATAGGCCCTAACTATTCCTCGACTGCTTATGAATATACTGATACTGTTGTTGAAAGGCTCGTGATTGTGAAGAAAACTTCCAAAATGCGGAGGGACTGCTATTACCCTAAGCTACTACTCCGTTCCATAATGTAAAACGCTTTTTCATTTTAGTAGAGTGTCAAAAAAGGTCGTTAAGTAACATCCTTGGATCATTCTTCTTTCTTTTTTCTTTTGCATCGTTAAGAGTCCACGGACGCCGCATGGATGAAATGCGCGAGCTCCAGTTGCGTTGCAGCCTCCAATAACGCCAAGCAAGATAGCGGTGGACTCCACTGCACCCATGGACGCACGCTGCTGCGGACGCCACGTACCACCGCACTACTGCTGCTGGGCGACGGCCATGACAGAGGTTGTATCTGGCCGCCAGTACGTCTGAGCTCTCGGCCGGTTTGCTCATCCAGGGGAGGTCATCCCCGGGACGCTTCGGCCTCACTCACACCTTCTTGGCTGCTTCTACTCCCACTTCCGAAGTTCCCGGTGGGTGTGGGTGGGTGGGCATGAACTTTCGTGAACACTGAACAGTGGAGTACAACTTATTTTCAGAAGAAAAAAAATTGTCTATAGCACATTTGTTCCATGGTTTTATAACGCGGAAGAAGAATGACGTAAACAACAGTCAGTGTTCTTTTAGTGTACTGTTCCGCATCTTATTCTCCTCGTGATCAAATATGGAGTCGAGACAGGCGCGACCGCAACCCGAAAAGCATCCAGAACCCTGTGGTTACCTGGATCGATCTGGACGCGCGGCCGGCTAGCCGACGACGATTTTAACATAAGCGTTGTTGTTCGGTGGGCGTCGTCACCGGTGACGACAATTCTGTAGACCTCAAGTCTCAACAAAATGTAGCATCAAGCCATCATGCATGCATGTTGTAAATCTAAGCATGAAAAAAGTTTTGCATGCATGCATGCTTGCTTGCCTCTAAGCTCCCTGGTCACATGCAAGCATGTTCCTTGCGGACGGTGCGGCGGGACACGGTGAGCACGCGGGGACGATCCGGCATCCGGGAGAGGTTAGGGTAGGAAGAAATGGTTAATTAGCTATAGTCGCCTCGTAAAGCGCAATCAAAAGTGATTAACCAAGGACATATAAGCTCGGGAGTAGAACTGGATATCCATCTTAGGCCGAGTTGAGTGTTATGTATACATAAATCCATCTTTTGATAAGACGATCCACCATTGTAAAACACACATCACGCCGAAATTTGGTGTTGATGCCGTCCATTAGCCACCCAAGGTACCATCTTGGTTCCAAAATAATTGATGTTTTGGATTTGTTCAAGTTTGACCAAATCTATAAAAAAAAATATTAACATCTAGAACTAGAACACCAATTTAGTTTCATGGGATTCTTTATGAAATGTATTTTTGTATGCATATTTCTTGTTGAAAATCCTAGCACATTTTCTATATAGTTGGTCAAACTAAGTAAGTTTGACTTGAGACAAATCTAGAACTTCATTTATTCTGCAATGGAGAGAGTAGTTATAAACTTTTAGAATATGTAGGAATCACCGCAAATAAATATTTTAGCACGATTCATGTGCATCCGGGCTCACCACCAGGTTATCGCATAGTCACCACACTATCGTCTTAGTCACGTGGATACTAAGAAAGAAAACGAGCAAGGTGTGTTTGGAAATGAATATTACTACTATATTAGTATCATGGTTGTGCGCATCTTCATGATGCAGATCCCAGGATATCTCAAAAACACACACCATATTATCACTCCATGTACAATCATGCATATGGAACACGACGCTGTTTTGGCTTAAGATTAAACTATATACCTTGCTAAATGCATCTCCAACAGCTTCCCTTTCTCGAAAAAAATAGTTGTTATAGGAGAATTTAGCAGAAAAGGGCTCCAGCATATTCCCTACTAGAAGGGTTCGGTGCGCTTTGCTGCCATTGGTGTTGTTGGGTTTCTTAAAAAAAATACTCTGTTTCAAAATATAAGGGTTGGGTTTTTTGGAAAGGCAAACCTTTTAAGTTTGATCAAATTTGTAGAGAAATATATCAAAATCCATAATATCATATTGGTGTATTTAAATTCATCATGAAATAAGTTTCTATACTTTTTTGTTTAATATTGTGGATGTCAATATTTTTGCTCTGAACTTGGTCAAAGTTAAAGAAATTCGACTTTTCAAATAGCTAATACCCTAATATTTTGAAACTGATGGAATATTTAGTTTGGCGGGTGGGAGAGATGATAGAGTGTGTCTTATTTTTTATTTATAATGCTTTGATTTGGTGGGCTTTTTCGTGGTGTGATTATGAGTTATCCGCTAACCAACATATATTTATGTGAAGAAATTTCTACGTCAGTGGTTGCATATATTATATTGGTGCTACAATATCATATGGTGGCATTTCTTTTTTCTAGGTAGTGGGAGGGTGCATGGGATTGATATGTTTTTATAAGCCGGTTGCTGTTGATTGATTTGAAAAATTGTTGGGCCGGTCAAAATTGTAAACCAAATCCAAAATTGAATACCTCACTTGAATGAAAGAGCTTCAAAATTAGGAAACATAGTGAATTAAAATAATTGAATGAGAGATCTTGAGAAATTATTGACCCAGTCAAAATCGAATGACACAATTCTAAATTGAATACCTCAATTAATTGCGAGCCTTAAAAATTAGAAAACATGGTGTATAATATAAAAGAATTGAATAAGAGAGCATTAAGAAATAGGTGACTTGGTCAAAATCGGGTGACCCAATTATAATTAGAGACCTCAATTGAATATCGGCTCTTTAAAAATAAGGGAGCTCACTGTTATAGAGGATATCCAATATATTTTTTTGTTAGAAAATACCCCATCTTCCCCTATAACAATTGATCATGCCGGGGCCAACCGCCTGAGCTTTCACGCCCCAACGCACCATTTCCAGAACTGGCCACTGCCCACCTCGTCGCCACCCTACCGCGTCGCCACCCCGCCTCGCCATCAGCCAGCCGCCGCTACCACCGCCTAAACTTCCCGCGGTGCGCTGTTCAGGAAAGCTGTCCGAGCTAGCACAGCCGCCCGCCGCTGCACCTCCCCACCGCCATCCACCACCAGGCAGCCGCCCGCCGCCACTCTGCACCATCACCGCTGCCTCGCCTCTGCCTGCAGCTTCGCCCACACTGGACCCTCGCCCCACCGTGCCACCAGTCGCCGGAGCTCCGCCAGTGTTTTCCATGCACACGAGGGAGAGCGAAAGAGAGAGAGAGAGATTAGCCAGTGACAGGTGGGACACATACATCAGGCAAAGTATAAGGGGTTGTATTGGGATCTGCTACAGAAGCACATTTATGAAATCCAATAGATTTATTGCGACAGCCCCAATAAACACTTATAAGATATAGTTTTTGTAAAGCTGTTGGAGATACTTCAACAACCAGTACCATACGGATAAATATGATGCCAACCGTGCGACGGATCGTCTAAATGTTTTTGAACAGAAAGGATTCGTTCTGATTTCTCTACTCCCCTCTCGCTAGTTTGGCTCTACGTCAAGACGAAGAGGTGGTATTGCAATCATAGTGCAATACTAGTAAGTGCTAGCTAACTGCAATTTGTGCACGTTGAGTGCTGTTTAGTTGTACTATTTTCGATCACGCCTGATCCGCTCTAGCCACTGGCGAGTACATTGACTCCCTAAATTAGTCGCTACCCATCGCTTTCTTCTCCAAGGACATAGGCACAAGAATAAGACAGGTTGAGATATGTCATCCTTGTTTGCTTCTGGGAGAAGATTAAGAAAGAACACATGGAAAGCGTGTCTGGGATGCATGATCAAAGTACAGTGACGTATGTACGCCTACAGAGCAAGTTCAAGTAGCGTGAATGTTTGTTAGCCCAAGAAAATTATAGCTTGAGTTTTGACAGACTAGTCTCCGGCCAAGTGGGTACTAATGCACTAGTACATCTGGTAGGCTCGTTTTGTGTGTATGTTTAGAGGTACCATCTAACTACAGTTTGTGCACGTTGCAAAGCATCTATATCGTATATGTTGTTTAATTGTACTATTTCGATCTCGAGTGATCTTTCTAGCCACTGACTGGGAATTGACTCGCTTTATTATTTGCTAGCACCTACCCGTTGCTTTCTTATTCAAGGACATACACATAGAAGAATAAAACATGGTGATGATTGTGCTTGTTTGCTTTTGGGAGACGGTTAAGAAAGAACTTGGGTGACGTTAGTTCCGGGAAAATATGTGTTGTATGAGTATATGTGCAGAGCATATGGAACACGGTGCATTATCAGATTAAGAGTAGGACATCTTGCTAACAACCCATACTGTGCATATACTACGACAGCCTCGCGACACAAGCGATTGATTGAGGCAAGCGCACATTGTGGTGCAGCAGGGTGCATCTTTCATGTTGAGCAGGAAGGAAATCATCGCTTGGATTCAGTTCAAATCGGCCTGCACCTCCGAGATATATCCCTGCTAAAAACTACTACACTCAATTGTTTTGATAGAAATGAGAGAAAGGTAAGTTTTTCGGCTCACAGTTTGTCAATGAAACACCTACCACAGAAAACAAATATAACGAAGATGGCAAAATGAAAAGGGTGGGGTGGCAAAATTTGATGACAATATCGACCAAAAGTGCTTTGTTTCAACAGCTGAGGGGTTGATTGTCCAAATTTACTGTTGAGGGAAGAAAATTGATCAACTAATAATTCTCTAGAAAATTACTGAGTATATCCACCTACAAATTATAACACTCAATTGCATTTATAGAACTTATATATGGATGTAGTATATCTATTCAAAAATAACTATAGTTAACTACTACTAGAAAATGGCACAATAATATATATCTAATCTTTAACCTTTAAGTTCTATTTCGGGATCATAGTAATGATCCTTGATATCTCACATCTTCTATAAGAAATATTTGTCCTCTTGTTTGCTCTTCCTCACAGTTCACAAGTTCAACAATCCGACAACCGCATAGAATACATTTTTTCAACGCCAAGTGTTGGAACGAGGTGCGCTTGCAGGTTGTGCATATATCGAGTCCCTCTTTGATCATTCAAATGTGGAAACTATGGTGCTAACTAGCTAAGTAATAGAAGCAATAGAAGCAATGCCGTATATTACGGTGTAGAACCAGTTTGAAGGAAAGTGATGTAGAACATAAACTTTATATTGCATCTCAAGTTATGTGGAATTATCAATGGATTAATATGTTGTGTGTGGTGTTCAGATTAATACATCCGTTTTCTGAGAAAGATTGCGGTGTATACTGACATACACAGATCAAAACTATTGGTGTCCATCCAAACGTGTGACCACACCCTGTTTTTTCTTCTTTTTTTTACACCAGGCCGGCACTAGAACTCCGGTTCCTTGGATACTCGACGTTATTCTTTGTTCTCCTTGTCCTTCCACTAGCACATATGCCCGTGTGTTGCAACGGGGGATTTTTTTTGTGAGAAGCATCGGGAGAGGTAACTGACGTGTCCATCAAAACGGTCTCTGCACCGGTGAGGCGACAGAGCGAGGAGTTGCGGTGTTCTCATGGGTCATGTTTTGGCCCCGTGAGATCTTGATAGTGGCGGGGTTGGTCGATATGGTGGCCACCACTCAACTCGTGCTTTTTTTTCCTTTGGGTCCGCTCCGTGTCTAGGTTATGGTTGCCTCCTCATTTTGTGGCTGCACGGTGACTTTGGGGCATAGTTGCTTCGACCACTCTCTCCTACGATGGCCTAACCGGATGGATTACTAATCCAGTGAATCCCATTTCATTGCCATAATCAACGCTAACCAGGTAGTCCGTGCTTTATCAGGGTTTATTCTCTTTAATTATTTTTGCACTTACTTGCCTACATTTTTTTTAATCAGAGCCAAACCAGCATATCGTCTTTTATTGACATGTGCCTACAATTTCTATTAATTATAGCCAACCAACATATTCTCTTTTATCGTCAAATGGCATGTGGGATGCACAACAGTTTGCGTCTGGGTTAGGCCACTGGCAGTTACCAAAACGACGTGTGTTTATAACACACGAATAAAAATCCAAAACAACCGCTGAGTTGAACGATTGGATTCATGACCTCAATATCTTGACCACTTGCTGATAGCCATTTGAACAAATAGCTCCTGCTAAAAAAACGGCCAACACGAATGTTTAAGAAAATAATGTAGCGTAACATTCGAATCATTTTTCATTTTTTGAGCTTTTTTGAGCTTTTCAACAAATAAAGTAATAATTACGAAATTCTGAATATTCTTCAAAATTTGAACAATTTTGAAACCCTGGTTCTTTCTCTAAAATATGTGAGCATTCTTTGACAATTACATTAAACTTGGAAAAAAACGAACAAAACTTGAAATGGTCTTTTTGAAATTCACAAACATATTTTGAAAACATGAACCTCTTTTTAAGAAAACAATTTTATTTTAATTTGTGCACAATCTGTGGAAATGGAACCATGTTTTGAACATTGAAAACAATTTTCTAAAACTTTTATTTTAAACACAAAAATAATTTAAATTTGTGAACATTTAAATAAACATGAATATTTTTCGAATTTGTATCATTTTCTAAAATGCTACTTATTTTGAAAAACTCAAGCAATTTTGGATAACCTAAACATATTTTTAAAATGTGAACATGTTTTCAGTTTTGAAAAAATATTGGCATGAGAAGAAAAAATTGAAAGTTTCAAACATATTACAAAATGAAAACAAAATTTTGAAATTCTGCTGATTTTACGAAAATTTAAACAAAAAATGGAGTTCTGAACAAATTAGTAAAATATCATTTATTATAAAAGGAATAAATAAGAAAAATCTTTGGAAAAAAAAGAATGGTAAAACAAGGATAAAAGAAAAATAGAAACAGAATAGAAAAAGGAAAAGGAAAATGGTCCGGCCCAATCTTCGGCGCCATGTGCGAAATTCTGACAATTTGCCACACCATATGTTAAATAATGTTTCTCAGATGCAATGGGGTTGCTTTGCTGGACCTTGCGTTGCGACGGGAGAAACAAATATATGCATTTAAAGTTAGTGAGAATTATATGTGCAAGCAAAACCTTGTGTGCACGTAAAAAATGAATATTTAGCTTCTCGATTTCGTTGCGTGTGAAGTAATCAATCTGCTATTTTTTCATTCATTGATCGAGGGCATATAAGAGTTTTGTTACATCATCGTACGCCAGAGAAGGCCCATGAATTATTCAATCTACTTTTCATTTCAATCGAGGAGATTTTATGGTATGTAGTATCTGAATATTATTGTAGGAAACATTAACCAATTTTTTAAATCCTGGACATGTTTTTCAAATTTATGTACAATTTCATAAAACGCAAAAAAAATTGAAACAGGAACATCTTTTGAAATTAAAAACAATTTTTGAAAACAACTTTTTTTATAAAAATATGGATATTATTTGAATTTCAAAACATTTTTTAAAACAGGAACATGTGTTGAAAATCCATACGATTTTTCGAAAATATGTATATTTTATACGCGGATGTTATTTTGAATTGTGAAAATTTCACTAAAACAAGAATATTTTTCGATTTTTGAGCAATTTTATAAAATGCCATTTTCTTTTTACAAATCAGGACAATTTTCAAAAACAATAATTGCTTTGGCAAAATGGCAAACTTTTTTCAAGATACAACTTTTTTGACAATTTTGGAATTATGAACATTTTCCAAAATTTAATATTTGTATTGATAATTCTGAGCATTATTTGAGAATGTTGAATTTATGAAAGAAATTCTATTAGAAAAATAAACTTGGAAGGGAAAAAGGAGATTGGGAAAGGTGAATAAAAATAGAAGTAAAAAATAGAAACAAAGAAAAATGGGCAAACCCATTATTTGTTGTCCTATGCGCAGCTTCGACTATTTGTCTTCCCAGCGGCGTGGATAGAAACATAAGTGGGCTTTCTTAAGAATACTTTTCGAATTTGGCGCATTTCTTAATATGCCATTTTCTTTTTACAAATCTTGAACAAATTTGAAAAAAAAAAAAATTACACAAAATGTAAATTTTCTTTCAAGATCCAAATATTTTCCAAAATGACAACAAAGCTTCAGAATTCTGATCATTTTCCAAAATTTGATATTTGTTTTTAAAATTCTGAACGTTTTTTGAGAATTTTGAATTTATGAAAGGTGTGTTTCGCCAATTTTTTCGTGCGTTCACAGCCGAAAAGAATTTTTTTTCTATCCGAGGTGGTACAAATAAACTTGGAAGGAAAAAAGAGATAAGGGAAAGAGAAAAATAGAAGTAAAAAATAAAAACAAAGAAAAATGGGCCAGCCCATTATTTGTTGGCTTGTGCGACGCTCGGACTATATGTCGCCGTATGTGTAAAATAGAGATTTTTGAGCTGTCTGGGCAGAACAATAAGTGGGCCGGCTTCGCTCGGCCGCAGCGTGCAGCCAACGTATGAAATTCCGGAAAAACCTTTTTTTCTAGCACACGAACGCATAAGAATTTACTAGCACCTCCGATAAAAAAAATGCGGCCCAAGTACGAAGTTCTGGAAAAACCGTTTTTTTATAGCACATGAACGCATAAAAAATTAGTGCCACCTTGGATAGAAAGAAAAAATCTTTTCGATGGTGAACGGTGAAAAAATTGGCGAAACTCATCTTGCTTTATTAGTAGATATTGATATAGGTATACATATAGATATAAATATAGATATCATCAAAAATCTTTCATAACTGATAAATAGTTGGCTAATGTGACCTTCCAATTTCTTGGACTACCGATATTGTTGAGAAACTCTAGTTAAGCGACATCCTTCAACCATCCACCGACGCCGGAAATTGGGCAGGAGCGCGGTGCGGTGCGCCTGGGTGCCACGTTCACGAAACATATGTTGGATTCAGTTCAGGTGTTGGCTGCACTCTGAAAGTCCAGCCAAGATATAGCAGTGGACTCCACCACACTGCTACTACTCGGTGCCGGCGACGACGGAGACCGAATCAGCAGTACGTCGGGCTCCCGGCTGGTTAGCATCGAGGGCAGGGCATCCCTTGGCCCGACGCTTCCAAGTCAAATCTCCGGTGGGTGGCAGAGCCGGCATGAACTTTTGTGAAGAATGACGTGCAACTATATTTGTAGCACGACCACGGATGTAACAGAGATGGGGTAAAGTAATCATGTTTGATCTCTCTGTGACCAAATACGGAGCGACGAAACGCAGCCCGACAAGCGTCCAGAAGCAGCGGTCACCTGGACCAATCTGGACGCGTGCGGCCGGTAGATCGATTGAAAGTTCGACCTTGTTGTTGTGCACTACTCGCGTCCTGATTTATTACTAAAATACAAGTGATATGTCACCCAAATTACATTGTTAGATTCATATTTTGAAAATACTTTTCCATGATGCTATTTTTTGCTAAATTAGTTAAAAATCACGGTCAAACTTTGATCCAAACATGAAGAGACTAATAAACCCGAATGAAGGAGTGTGTCGTAACCAGTGATGCCAATTCGATCGACTGCATGTCAACGAATAATTCAGAACTATTGGGCCCCCTAGTGCTGCATGGGCTGGCCCAGTCCACTTCAGCTCACGTATGTAAGCTTTTAAAAGCTCACGCCCAGGTCTCAAACGTTGGGCCTTTACGCGGGCGGGCTAGAGCTGCGGTCTAGGATGGCTTCTGCAAAAACATAATAGCATTTATCGATTATCTATTCTATATCTTTATTTTTATCTTTACCTAATAATAAAGAGCCTACTGCTTCTGACGATACGTCATTAAAATTGCCCTCAATGTTGTAAAATATTATCCATCAAAGCCACCTATAAGTGACAAAAAACATTAATAATTTGGAACTACAAAAAAATTGAAATAAAAAAACAGTTTATTTTGAAATAGAATGTTCAAGAAAACATAAAGTGTTTGTGAATTCTAAAAATGCTTGGGTTTTTTCTAAAAATGTTTGCATATTCAAAACAATATTCACAATTTTGAAAAAAAATGTTTCTAAAATCATAAAAAATTCCATGATTTTGAAAAAAGTCCGTGTATTAAAAATTATTTATGAAATTGAAAAAATATTTGCTAATTCAAAAAAGTTCATGCATTTTTTAAAATGTCCGAAATTTTTAAAAATAGTTCGTGAATTAAAGAGTTTTTTATTCACAAAATGTCTGCTGATTATGAAAATGTGCATGCATTTTTGAAAATGTTCGTGAATTTCAAAAAATACACCAAGATCGAAAAAAATGTTCGTCTGTTCTAGAATTGTTCGCCGATTCAAAATAAAATGGTTAAAACCCGTTCGCAATATAAAAATTGTGAACAATTGTTTTAAAAATGTTTGTAAGTAGTAAAAAATGTTAACGATTTTAAAAAATGTTTCGAAACTTGTAAAAGTATTCACAAATGGTCAGAGATATGTAGTTAAATAGTAGTGCTTCTAAGACTTTGTGCCTATCTACCCGCGTGAATTTTGAAGAATTAACTGCCGGGGTGTATCGGAATATTATAATATGTTTTTTAATGTCTCTTGAAATTCAGAATAATTTTTGAATTACTAAGTTTTCTGACTACCATGATTTTTTTGAAAATGTGAACATTGCTTCAATATGTGAATAGCTTTTAAAATAGAAATATTTTTCTTGCATTTGTGAACAAATTTTCAAGATCATGCGATGAGATGCGAACAAAATGTGGTAATCCCTACTGAAGATTATGAAAAAGAAGATATCCCGTTACACCGCACGGACCCTTTTACTAGTATATCAAATTAAAGAAGGAAAATTGCCCGCTCTTGAACTGAGACTTAGGAACGTTGCTATCGTTGGTTTACACAAACAATTGAGCAAAAAGCTACCTACTGGACGCTTACGCATGAAAATACGAGAAACTAGATGGATGTATAAGAATATCAAATTCTTTCATGTCTCCGGCTTTCAACGGGCTGCAGAAAATTCCATTCTAACTCTAAGCAATGAGGACAAAGTTTATGCCTAACACGATAAAAAAGAAATCCTTCTAAAATTCTACTTTACATAGATTTTTTTTGAACATCAGTGCAGACACAAGCGCTCATATACACGCGCATACATTCATCCCTATGAATGCACACACGCACACCCTACCCCTATGAGCACCTCCAAAAGATTGAGCCGACATATCATCTTAAAATTTACGAAGTCACCGTAGGCACCTCGTCGTCGACGGAAACGTCTCCTCCCACTGAGTGCACATCGCCGGAAATCCTGAAATAAATCCAGAAATAAATGCGAGCACCAGGATTTGAACCCTGGTGGGCTGGAGATACCACAGTCCTGAAGGAAATATGCCCTAGAGGCAATAATAAAGTTATTATTTATTTCCTTATATCATGATAAATGTTTATTATTCATGCTAGAATTGTATTAACCGGAAACATAATACATGTGTGAATACATAGACAAACAGAGTGTCACTAGTATGCCTCTACTTAACTAGCTTGTTGATCAAAAATGGTTAAGTTTCCTAGCCATTGGCATGGGTTGTCATTTGATTAACGGGATCACATCATTAGGAGAATGATGTGATTGACATGACCCATTCCGTTAGTTTAGCACATGATCGTTTAAGTATGTTGCTATTGCTTTCTTCATGACTTATACATGTTCCTATGACTATGAGATTATGCAACTCCCGTTTACCGGAGGAACACTTTGTGTGCTACCAAACGTCACAACGTAACTGGGTGATTATAAAGGTGCTCTACAGGTGTCTCCGAAGGTACTTGTTGGGTTGGCATATTTCGAGATTAGGATTTGTCACTCCGATTATCGGAGAGGTATCTCTGGGCCCTCTCGGTAATGCACATCACTTAAGCCTTGCAAGCATTGCAACTAATGAGTTCGTTGCAGAATGATGTATTACAGAACGAGTAAAGAGACTTGCCGGTAACGAGATTGAACTAGGTATTGAGATACCGACGATCGAATCTCGGGCAAGTAACATACCGATGACAAAGGGAACAACGTATGTTGTTATGCAGTCTGACCGATAAAGATCTTCGTAGAATATGTAGGAGCCAATATGAGCATCCAGGTTCCGCTATTGGTTATTGACCGGAGACGTGTCTCGGTCATGTCTACATAGTTCTCGAACCCGTAGGGTCCGCACGCTTAACGCTACGATGACAGTTATATTATGAGTTTTATGTTTTGATGTACCGAAGGTTGTTCAGAGTCCCAGATGTGATCACGGACATGACGAGGAGTCTCGAAATGGTCGAGACATCAAGATTGATATATTGAAAGCCTATGTTTGGATATCGGAAGTATTCCGGGTGAAATCGGGATTTTACCGGAGTACCGGGGGGTTACCGGAACCCCCCGGGGGCTTAATGGGCCTTAGTGGAAAAGGAGGGAAGCAAGGGAAGTTTGGGGCGCGCCCCCCTAGGCCCAAACCGAATTGGTTTAGGGCAAAGGGGGACGGGCCCCCTCTTTCCTTCTTCCCCCTCCCAAGTCCTAATCCAACTAGGAAAAGGGGGGAGCCCTACTCTCGGTGGGAGTAGGACTCCTCCGGTGCGCCTCTCCCTTGGCCGGCCGCACCCCCTTGCTCCTTTATATACAGGGGCAGGGGGCACCTCTAGACACACAAGTTGATCAAGTTGATCGTCTCTTAGCCGTGTGCAGTGCCCCCCTCCACCATAGTCCACCTCGATAATACTGTAGCGGTGCTTAGGCGAAGCCCTGCGTCAGTAGAACATCAACATCGTCACCACACAGTCGTGCTGAAGAAACTCTCCCTCAACACTCGGCTGGATCGGAGTTAAAGGGACGTCATCGGGCTGAACGTGTGCTGGACTCGGAGGTGCCGTGCGTTCGGTACTTGATCGGTCGGATCGTGAAGACGTATGGCTACATCAACCGCGTTGTGCTAACGCTTCCGCTTTCAGTCTATGAGGGTACGTAGACAACACTCTCCCCTCTCGTTGCTATGCATCACCATGATCTTGCGTGTGCGTAGGAAATTTTTTAAAATTACTACGTTCCCCAACAGTGGCATCCGAGGCAAGTTTTATGCGTTGATGTTATATGCATGAGTAGAACACAAGTGAGTTGTGGGTGATATAAGTCATACTGCTTACCAGCATGTCATACTTTGGTTCGGCGGTATTGTTGGATGAATCGGTCCAGACCGACATTACGCGTATGCTTACGCGAGACTGGTTCTACCGACGTGCTTTGCACATAGGTGGCTGGCGGGTGTCAGTTTCTCCAACTTTAGTTGAACCGAGTGTGGCTACGCCCGGTCCTTGCGAAGGTTAAAACAGCACCAACTTGATAAACTATCGTTGTGGTTTTGATGCGTAGGTAAGAACGGTTCTTGCTAAGCCCGTAGCAGCCACGTAAAACTTGCAACAACAAAGTAGAGGACGTCTAACTTGTTTTTGTAGGACATGTTGTGATGTGATATGGTCAAGACGTGATGCTATATTGTATGAGATGATCATGTTTTGTAACCGAGTTATCGGCAACTGGCAGGAGCCATATGGTTGTCGCTTTATTGTATGCAATACAATCGCCCTGTAATGCTTTACTTTATCACTAAGCGGTAGTGATAGTCATGGAAGCATAAGATTGGCGAGACGACAACGATGCTACGATGGAGATCAAGGTGTCGCGCCTGTGACGATGGTGATCATGACGGTGCTTCGGAGATGGAGATCACAAGCACAAGATGATGATGGCCATATCATATCACTTATATTGATTGCATATGATGTTTATCTTTTATGCATCTTATCTTGCTTTGATTGACGGTAGCATTATAAGATGATCCCTCACTAAATTATGAAAGTATAAGTGTTCTCCCTGAGTATGCACCGTTGCGAAAGTTCTTCGTGCTGAGATACCACGTGATGATCGGGTGTGATAGGCTCTACGTTCAAATACAACGGGTGCAAAACAGTTGCACACGCGGAATACTCAGGTTAAACTTGACGAGCCTAGCATATAACAGATATGGCCTCGGAACACGGAGACTGAAAGGTCGAGCGTGAATCATATAGTAGATATGATCAACATAGTGATGTTCACCATTGAAACTACTCCATCTCACGTGATGATTGGACATGGTTTAGTTGATTTGGATCACGTGATCACTTAGAGGATTAGAGGGATGTCTATCTAAGTGGGAGTTCTTAAGTAATATGATTAGTTGAACTTAAATTTATCATGAACTTAGTACCTGATAGTATCTTGCTTGTCTATGTTGATTGTAGATAGATGGCCCATGCTGTTGTTCCGTTGAATTTTAATGTGTTCCTCGAGAAAGCAAAGTTGAAAGATGATGGTAGCAATTACACGGACTGGGTCCGTAACTTGAGGATTATCCTCATTGTTGCACAGAAGAATTACGTCCTGGAAGCACCGCTGAGTGCCAGGCCTGCTGCTGATGCAACTAACGACGCTAAGAACGTCTGGCAGAGCAAAGCTGATGACTACTCGATAGTTCAGTGTGCCATGCTTTACGACTTAGAACCGAGACTTCAACGATGTTTTGAACGTCATGGAGCATATGAGATGTTCCAGGAGTTGAAGTTAATATTTCAAGCAAATTCCCGGATTGAGAGATATGAAGTCTCCAATAAGTTCTATACCTGCAAGATGGAGGAGAATAGTTCTGTCAGTGAACATATACTCAGAATGTCTGGGTACCATAATCACTTGACTCTGCTGGGAATTAATCTTCCAGTTGATAGTGTCATTGACAGAGTTCTTCAATCACTACCACCAAGCTACAAGAGCTTCGTGATGAACTATAATATGCAAGGGGTGAATAAAATAATTCTCGAGCTCTTCGCAATGCTAAAGGCTGCGGAAGTAGAAATCAAGAAGGAGCATCAAGTGTTGATGGTCAACAAGACCACTAGTTTCAAGAAAAAGGGCAAAGGGAAGAAGAAGGGGAACTTCAAGAAGAACAGCAAGCAAGTTGTTGCTCAAGAGAAGAAACCCAAGTTTGGACCTAAGCCTAAAACTGAGTGCTTCTACTGCAAGCAGACTGGTCACTGGAAGCGGAACTGCCCCAAGTATTTGGCGGATAAGAAGGATGGTAAGGTGAACAAAGGTACATGTGATATACATGTTATTGATGTGTACCTTACTAATGCTCGCAGTAGCACTTGGGTATTTGATACTGGTTCTGTTGCTAATATTTGCAACTCGAAACAGGGGCTACGGATTAAGCGAAGATTGGCTAAGGATGAGGTGACGATGCGTGTGGGAAATGGTTCCAAAGTCGATGTGATCGCGGTCGGCACGCTACCTCTACATCTACCTTTGAGATTAGTATTAGACCTAAATAATTGTTATTTGGTGCCAGCGTTGAGCATGAACATTATATCTGGATCTTGTTTGATGCGAGACGGCTATTCATTTAAATCAGAGAATAATGGTTGTTCTATTTATATGAGTAATATCTTTTATGGTCATGCACCTGTGAAGAGTGGTCTATTCTTATTGAATCTCGATAGTAGTGACACACATATTCATAATGTTGAAGCCAAAAGATGCAGAGTTGATAATGATAGTGCAACTTATTTGTGGCACTGCCATTTAGGTCATATCGGTGTAAAGCGCATGAAGAAACTCCATACTGATGGACTTTTGAAACCACTTGATTATGAATCACTTGGTACTTGCGAACCGTGCCTCATGGGCAAGATGACTAAAACGCTGTTCTCCAGAACTATGGAGAGAGTAACAGATTTGTTTGGAAATCGTACATATAGACGTATGTGGTCCGATGAATGTTGAGGCTCGTGGCGGATATCGTTATTTTCGCACCTTCACAGATGAGTTAAGCAGATATGGGTATATCTACTTAATGAAGCATAAATCTGAAACATTTCAAAAGTTCAAAGAATTTCAGAGTGAAGTTGAAAATCATCATAACAAGAAAATAAAGTTTCTACGATCTGATCGTGGAGGAGAATATTTGAGTTACGAGTTTGGTCTACATTTGAAACAATGCGGAATAGTTTCACAACTCACGCCACCCGGAACACCACAGCATAATGGTGTGTCCGAACGTCGTAATCGTACTTTACTAGATATGGTGCGATCTATGATGTCTCTTTCAGATTTATCGCTATCGTTTTGGGGTTATGCTTTAGAGACGGCCGCATTCACGTTAAATAGGGCACCATCGAAATCCGTTGAGACAACGCCTTATGAATTGTGGTTTGGTAAGAAACCAAAGTTGTCGTTTCTGAAAGTTTGGGGCTGCGATGCTTATGTGAAAAAGCTTCAACCTGATAAGCTCGAACCCAAATCGGAGAAATGTGTCTTCATAGGATACCCAAAGGAGACTGTTGGGTATATCTTCTATCACAGATCTGAAGGCAAGACTTTTGTTGCTAAATTCGGAGTTTTTCTAGAGAAAGAGTTTCTCTCGAAAGAAGTGAGTGGGAAGAAAGTAGAACTTGATGAGGTAACTGTACCTGCTCCCTTATTGGAAAGTAGTTCATCACAGAAAATGGTTTCTGCGATACCTACACCAATTAGTGAGGAAGTTAATGATGATGATCATGAAACTTTAGATCAAGCTGTTACTAAACCTCGTAGGTCAACCAGAGTAAGATCCGCACCAGAGTGGTACGGTAATCCTGTTCTGGAAGTTATGTTACTAGACCATGATGAACCTACGAACTATGAAGAAGCGAGGGTGAGCCCAGATTACGCAAAATGGCTTGAGGCCATGAAATCTGAGATGGGATCCATGTATGAGAACAAAGTGTGGACTTTGGTTGACTTGCTCGTTGATCGGCAAGCAATTGAGAATAAATGGATCTTCAAGAAGAAGACTGACGCTAACGGTAATGTTACTGTCTATAAAGCTCGACTTGTTGCGAAAGGTTTTCGACAAGTTCAAGGGATTGACTACGATGAGACCTTCTCACCCGTAGCGATGCTTAAGTCTGTCTGAATCATGTTAGTAATTGCCGCATTTTATGATTATGAAATATGGCAGATGGATGTCAAAACTGCATTCTTGAATGGATTTCTGGAAGAAGAGTTGTATGCAACCGGAAGGTTTTGTCGATCCAAAGGGAGCTAACAAAGTGTGCAAGATCGAGCAATCCATTTATGGACTGGTGCAAGCCTCTCGGAGTTGGAATAAACGCTTTGATAGTGTGATCAAAGCATTTGGTTTTATACAGACTTTTGGAGAAGCCTGTATTTACAAGAAAGTGAGTGGGAGCTATGTATCATTTCTGATATTATATGTGGATGACATATTACTGATTGGAAATGATATAGAATTTCTGGATAGCATAAAGGGATACTTGAATAAGAGTTTTTCAATGAAAGACCTCGGTGAAGCTGCTTACATATTAGGCATTAAGATCTATAGAGATAGATCAAGACGCTTAATTGGACTTTCACAAAGCACATACCTTGACAAAGTTTTGAAGAAGTTCAAATTGGATCAAGCAAGGAAAGGGTTCTTGCCTGTATTACAAGGTGTGAAGTTGAGTAAGACTCAATGCCCGACCACTGCAGAAGATAGAGACAAAAAGAAAGATGTTCCCTATGCTTCGTCCATAAGCTCTATCATGTATGCAATGCTGTGTACCAGACCTGATGTGTGCCTTGCTATAAGTCTAGCAGGGAGGTACCAAAGTAATCCAGGAGTGGATCATTGTACAACAGTCAAGAACATCCTGAAATACCTGAAAAGTACTAAGGATATGTTTCTCGTTTATGGAGGTGACAAAGAGCTCATCGTAAACGGTTACGTTGATGCAAGCTTTGACACTGATCCGGACGATTCGAAATCGCAAACCGGATACATGTTTACATTGAACGGTGGAGCTGTCAGCTGGTGCAGTTCTAAACAAAGCGTCGTGGCGGGATCTACATGTGAAGCGGAGTACATAGCTGCTTCGGAAGCAGCAAATGAAGGAGTCTGGATGAAGGAGTTCATATCCGATCAAGGTGTCATACCTAGTGCATCGGGTCCAATGAAAATCTTTTGTGACAATACTGGAGCAATTGCCTTAGCGAAGGAATCCAGATTTCACAAGAGAACCAAGCACATTAAGAGACGCTTCAATTCCATCCGGGATCTAGTCCAGGTGGGAGACATAGAAATTTGCAAGATACATACGGATCTGAATGTTGCAGCCCTATTGACTAAGCCTCTTCCACGAGCAAAACATGATCAGCACCAAGGCTCCATGGGTGTTAGAATCATTACTGTGTAATCTAGACTATTGACTCTAGTGCAAGTGGGAGACTGATGGAAATATGCCCTAGAGGCAATAATAAAGTTATTATTTATTTCCTTATATCATGATAAATGTTTGTTATTCATGCTAGAATTGTATTAACCGGAAACATAATACATGTCTGAATACATAGACAAACAGAGTGTCACTAGTATGCCTCTACTTAACTAGCTCGTTGACCAAAGATGGTTAAGTTTCCTAGCCATTGACATGGGTTGTCATTTGATTAACGGGATCACATCATTAGGAGAATGATGTGATTGACATGACCCATTCCGTTAGCTTAGCACACGATCGTTTAAGTATGTTGCTATTGCTTTCTTCATGACTTATACATGTTCCTATGACTATGAGATTATGCAACTCACGTTTACCGGAGGAATACTTTGTGTGCTACCAAACGTCACAACATAACTGGGTGATTATAAAGGTGCTCTACGGGTGTCTTCGAAGGTACTTGTTGGGTTGGCATATTTCGAGATTAGGATATGTCACTCCGATTGTCAGAGAGGTATCTCTGGGCCCTCTCGGTAATGCACATCACTTAAGCCTTGCAAGCATTGCAATTAATGAGTTAGTTGCGGGATGATGTATTACGGGACGAGTAAAGAGACTTGCCGGTAACGAGATTGAACTAGGTATTGAGATACCGACGATCGAATCTCGGGCAAGTAACATACCGATGACAAAGGGAACAACGTATGTTGTTATGCGATCTGACCGATAAAGATCTTCATAGAATATGTAGGAGCCAATATGAGCATCCAGGTTCCACTATTGGTTATTGACCGGAGACGTGTCTCGGTCATGTCTACATAGTTCTCGAACCCGTAGGGTCCGCACGCTTAACGCTACGATGACAGTTATATTATGAGTTTTATGTTTTGATGTACCGAAGGTTTTTCGGAGTCCCGGATGTGATCATGGACATGACAAGGAGTCTCGAAATATTCGAGACATGAAGATTGATATATTGGAAGCCTTGGATATCGGAAGTGTTCCGGGTGAAATCGGGATTTTACCGGAGTACCGGGGGGTTACCGAAACCCCCCGGGGGCTTAATGGGCCTACATGGGCCTTAGTGGAAAAGGAGGGAAGCAAGGGAAGTGTGGGGCGCGCCCCCCTAGGCCCAAACCGAATTGGTTTAGGGCAAAGGGCCCCCCCCTCTTTCCTTCTTCCCCCCTCCTAAGTCCTAATCCAACTAGGAAAAGGGGGGTGGGAGTAGGACTCCTCCGGCGTGCCTCTCCCCTTGGCCGGCCGCACCCCCTTGCTCCTTTATATACAGGGGCAAGGGGGCACCTCTAGACACACAAGTTGATCAAGTTGATCGTCTCTTAGCCGTGTGCGGTGCCCCCCTCCACCATAGTCCACGTCAATAATACTATAGTGGTGCTTAGGCGAAGCCCTGCGTCGGTAGAACATCAACATCATCACCACGCCGTCGTGCTGAAGAAACTCTCCCTCAACACTCGGCTGGATCGGAGTTAGAGGGACGTCATCGGGCTAAACATGTGCTGAAATCGGAGGTGTCGTGTGTTCGGTACTTGATCGGTCGGATCGTGAAGACGTACGACTACATCAACCGCATTGTGCTAACGCTTCCGCTTTCGGTCTACGAGGGTACGTGGACAACACTCTCCTCTCTTGTTGCTATGCATCACCATGATCTTGCGTGTGTGTAGGAATTTTTTTGAAATTACTACGTTCCCCAACAAGTCCCTCTAACCATCCAACCACAGGTTGGTTCGCTACTTTACACATATCAGTAGGCTCTCGCCAGACACAACCTACAATTTTAACCTGGCCGACCTCTACCTATGCCTTGTCACGCAACTCTCCTCCATGGTTGCCCCATTCTCCGAGATGGAAATCAAAGAGGCCTTCCTCCCACTAGCGAAAAAACGGCTAGCCACAACTTTCATTGGTGGTGCGCCATTTTTCCATCAACGCCAGAACTAATTTTTTAGATAGTGCTGGCGTCGGCCAATTTTGTACGCCATAGATATTGCTTGATTACTGGCATCGGAATCTTAAAGAATGCCACCTGTATGCAGGCCCCAACATTCTAACCTGGCCTAACTTAGTGCCGGCATCGCAAAAATGCCCTGCCACAGCACTAACCATAATAGCTATGACGTCGTCGAGTAAGTTACAACAACAGTATATTTTGCGGGCCCACTTTGGTTGGTTCATTTTTGAGCCAGCATAACACCGGCATGAGCAGTATTCCAACACCTGGGCTACATATAACTGTAATGGCGTTCCCTATTTTTTGTACGCCAACAATTACGCCGCAACACTATGCACATGTGACCTTGCATTCACTTAGATATTTCCCTCCTTCTTTCTCCCTCTTTCCTCTTCCTTCTCTCTCTCTCTCTTCTCTTCTTCTTGAGAAAAAGACCAAATTCTTGCTCATGAATTTTTTAAGTATGTAGTTAGATCTAGCTAGGTGATGCATTAATTAAGCTTGCTAGTCTTCACACTCTCACTCACTAAGCTAGTAGTTCTCTTCTCTGGAGAAATATGCCCTAGAGGAAATAATAAAGTTGTTATTTATATTTCCTTATATCATGAAAAATGTTTATTATTCATGCTAGAATTGTATTAACCGGAAACTTAGTACATGTGTGAACACATAGACAAATAGAGTGTCTCTAGTATGTCTCTACTTGACTAGCTCGTTAATCAAAGATGGTTAAGTTTTCTAGCCAAAGACATGTGTTGTCATTTGATGAATGGGATCACATCATTAGAGAATGATGTGATGGATAAGACCCATATGTTAGCTTAGCACTATGATCGTTTAGTATATTGTTATTGCTTTCTTCATGACTTATACATGTTCCTATGACTATGAGATTATGCAACTCCCGAATCCGGAGGATTTGTCACTCCGATTGTCGGAGAGGTATCTCTAGGCCCTCTCGATAATGCACATCACTATAAGCCTTGCAAGCAATGTGGCTAATGAGTTAGTTATGGGATGATGCATTACGGAACGAGTAAAGAGACTTGCTGGTAACGAGTTTGAACTAGGTATGATGATACGGATGATCGAATCTCGGGCAAGTAACATACAAATGACAAAGGGAACAACATATATTGTTATGCGGTTTGACCGATAAAGATCTTCGTAGAATATATAGGAGCCAATATGAACATCCAGGTTCCTCTATTGCTTATTGACCGGAGATGAGTCTCGGTCATGTCTACATAGTTCTCGAACACGTAGGGTCCGCACGCTTAACGTTCGATGATGATCGATATTATGAGTTTATGTGTTTTACTGTACCGAAGGTAGTTTGGAGTCCCGGATGTGATCACGGTCATGACGAGGAGTCTCGAAATGGTCGAGACATAAAGAATGATATATTGGATGATGTTATTCGGACACCGGATGAGTTCCGGGGGTCACCGGATAAATATCGGAGTGCCGGAAGGGTTATCGAAACCACCGGAGAAGTAATGGGCCTTATTGGGCCTAGGGGAGAGAGAGAGAGGGACTGCCAAGGGCTGGCCTGCGCCCCCCATGGGCCTAGTCCGAATTGGACTAGGGGAGGGGCGGCGCCTCCTCCTTCCTTCTCTTTCCCCCTCCTTCCTTCTTCTCCTAGTAGGACTAGGGAAGGGGGAGTCCTACTCCTACTAGGAGGAGGATTCCTCCCCCCTTGGCGCGCCTATGAGGGCCGGCCGGCCTCCCCCTCCCTCCTTTATATACGTGGGGAAGGGTCACCCTAGAACACAAGTTGACAGTTGTCTTAGCCGTGTGCGGTGCCCCCTCCACAAATTTCCACCTCAGTCATATCGTTGTAGAGCTTAGGCGAAGCCCTGCATCGGTAACTTCATCAACACCGTCACCACGCCGTCGTGCTGACGAAACTCTCCCTCGGCCTTAGCTAGATCAAGAGTACGAGGGACGTCACCGAGCTAAACGTGTGCAGATCGCGGAGGTGCCGTGCGTTCGGTACTTGATCGGTTGGATCGCGAAGGCGTTCGACTACATCAACCGCGTTACTTAACGCTTCCGCTTTTGGTCTATGAGGGTATGTGGACACTCTCTCCCCGCTCGTTGCTATGCATCACCTAGATGGATCTTGCGTGTGCGTAGGATTTTTTTTTGAAATTACTGCATTCCCCAATAGTGGCATCCGAGCCAGGTCTATGCGTAGATGTTATATGCAAGAGTAGAACACAAAGGAGTTGTGGGCGTGGGTATATACATATTGCTTGTCGTCACTAGTTGTTTCTTGATTCGGCAATATTGTTGGATGAAGCGTCCCGAACCGACATTACATGACCGCCTTCATGAGACTAGTTCTACCGACGTTCTTTGCACACAGGTGGCTGGCGGGTGTCGGTTTCTCCAACTTTAGTTGAATCGGATTCAATGAACAGGGTTCTTTCTGAAGATCAAAAAGCAATCACTATACCGCGTTGTGGTTTTTTGATGCGTAGGTAAGAACGGTTCTTGCTAAGCCTGTAGCAGCCACGTAAAACTTGCAACAACAAAGTAGAGGGCGTCTAACTTGTTTTTGCAGGGCATGTTGTGATGTGATATGGTCAAGACTTGATTATATAAATTATTGTATGAGATGATCATGTTTTGTAAGACAGTTATCGGCAACTGGCAGGAGCCATATGGTTGTCACTTTATTGTATGAAATGCAATCGCCATGTAATAGCTTTACTTTATCACTAAGCGGTAGCGATAGTCGTAGAAGCAATAGTTGGCGAGATGACAACGATGCTGCGATGGAGATCAAGGTGTCAAGCCAGTGACGATAGTGATCACGACGGTGCTTTGGAGATGGAGATCAAAGGCACAAGATGATGATGGCCATATCATATCACTTATTTGATTGCATGTGATGTTTATCCTTTATGCATCTTATTTTGCTTAGTTCGGCGGTAGCATAGAAGATGATCTCTCACTAAATTTCAAGGTACAGGTGTTCTCCCTGAGTATGCACAGTTGCTATAGTTCGTCGTGCCGAGACATCACGTGATGATCGGGTATGATAAGCTCTACGTTCACATACAACGGGTGCAAGCCAGTTTTGCACACGCAGAATACTCAGGTTAAATTGACGAGCCTAGCATATGCAGATATGGCCTCGGAACACTGAGACCGAAAGGTCGAGCGTGAATCATATAGTAGATATGATCAACATAGCTAGTGATGTTCACCATTGAAAACTTCTCCATCTCACGTGATGATCGGACATGGTTTAGTTGATATGGATCACGTGATCACTTAGATGATTAGAGGGATGTCTATCTAAGTGGGAGTTCTTAAGTAATATGATTAATTGAACTTTAATTTATCATGACCTTAGTCCTAGTAGTTTTTGCATATCTATGTTGTAGATCAATAGCTCGCGTATAGCTCCCATGTTTTATTTTTGATATGTTCCTAGTGAAAAACATGTTGAAAGATGATAGTAGCAATGATGCGGACTAGCTCCATGATCTGAGGATTATCCTCATTGCTGCACAGAAGAATTATGTCCTTGATGCACCGCCAGGTGACAAGCCTATTGCAGGAGCAGATGCAGACGTTATGAATGTTTGGCAAGCTAGGTATGATGACTACTTGATAGTTTAGTGCGCCATGCTTTACGGCTTAGAACCGAGACTTCAAAAACGTTTTGAACACCATAAAGCATATAAGATGTTCCAAGAGCTGAAATTGGTATTTCAGATTCATGCCCGAGTCGAGAGGTATGAGACCTCTAACAAGTACTTTTCCTACAAGATGGAGGAGAATAGCTCAACCAGTGAGCATGTGCTCAGATTGTCTGAGTACTACAATCGCTTGAATCAAGTGGGAGTTAATCTTCTAGATAAAATAGTAATTGACAGAGTTCTCTAGTCACTATCGCCAAGTTACTGGAACTTCGTGATGAACTATAATATGAAAGGGATGACGAAAACGATTCCCGAGCTCTTTGTGATGCTGAAATCAATGAAGGTAGAAATCAAGAAAAGCATCAAATGTTGATGGTTTACAAGACCACTAGTTTCAAGTAAAATGGCAATGGAAAGAAAGAGAACTTCAAGAAGAATGGCAAGCAAGTTTCCACTCCCATGAAGAAGCCCAAAGCTAGACCCAAGCCTGAAACTGAGTGCTTCTACTGCAAAGGAAATGGTCACTGGAAGCGGAACTGCCCCAAATACTTGGCAGATGAGAAGGATGGCAAAGTGAACAAAAGTATATATGATATACATGTTATTGGTGCGTACTTTGCTAGTGTTCATAGTAGCCCTTGGGTATTTGATACTAATTCAGTTGCTATGATTAGTAACTTGAAACATGAGTTACAAAATGAACAGAGACTAGTTGAGGGCGAGGTGGCGATGTGTGTTGGAAGTGATTCCAAGGTTGATAAGATGACCATCGCACACTTCCTTTACCTTCGGGATTAGTGTTAAACCTAAAATAAATGTTATTTGGTGTTTGCGTTGAGCATAATATGATTGTATCATGTTTATTGCAATACGGTTATTCATTTAAGTCAAAGAATAATTGTTATTCTATTTACATGAATAATACCTTCTGAGGTCATACACCCAAGGTGAATGGTTTACTAAATCTCAATCATAGTGATACACATATTCATAATATTGATGCCAAAAGATGCAAAGTTGATAATGATAGTGCAACATATTTGTGGCACTGTTGTTTAGGTCATATTGGTGTAAAGCGCATGAAGAAACTCCATGCTGATGGGATTTTGGAATCACTTGATTATGAATCACTTGATGCTTGCGAACCATGCCTCATGGGTAAGATGATTAAGACTCCATTCTCCGGAACAATGGAGTGAGCAACTGACTTATTGGAAATGATGCATATTGATGTATGCGATCCGATGAGTGTTGAGGCTCGCGGCGGGTATCGTTATTTTCTGACCTTCACAGGTGATTTGAGCAGATATGGGTATATCTACTTAATGAAACACAAGTCTGAAACATTTGAAAAGTTCAAAGAATTTCAGAGTGAAGTAGAGAATCATCGTAACAATAAAATAAAGTTTCTACGATCTGATCGCGGAGGCAAATATTTGAGTTACGAGTTTGGCCTTCAATTAAAATAATGTGGAATAGTTTCCCAAACTCATGCCACCTGGAACACCATAGCATGATGGTGTGTCCGAACATCGTAATCGTACTTTATTAGATATGCTGCGATTTATGATGTCTCTTACCGATTTACCACTACCGTATTGGGGTTATGCATTAGAGACAACTGCATTCACGTTAAATAGGGCACCATCTAAATTCATTGAGACGACACCATATGAACTGTGGTTTAGCAAGAAACCTAAGATGTCGTTCCTTAAAGTTTAGGGCTATGATGCTTATGTGAAAAAGCTTCAACCTGATAAGCTCGAACCCAAATCTGAGAAATGCGTCTTCATAGGATACCCAAAGGAAACTGTTGGGTACACCTTCTATCACAGATCCGAAGGCAAGATTTTCGTTGCTAAGAATGGATCCTTTCTAGAGAATGAGTTTCTCTCGAGGGATGTGAGTGGGAGGAAAGTAGAACTTGATGAGGTAACTGTACCTTCTCTCGAATTGGAAAGTAGTTCATCAGATAAATCTATTCCTGTGATGCCTACACCAACTAGAGAGGAAGTTAATGATGATGATCATGAAACTTCGGATCAAGTTACTACAGAACTTCATAGGTCAACCAGAGCACGATCCGCACCAGAGTGGTACGACAATCCTATACTGGAAGTCATGTTACTATACCATGATGAACTTACGAACTATGAGGAAGTGATGATGAGCCTAGATTCCGTAAAATGGCTTGAGGCCATGAAATCTGAGATGGGATCCATGTATGAGACCAAAGTATGGACTTTGGTGGACTTGCCCAATGATCGGCAAGCCATAGAGAATAAATGGATCTTTAAGAGGAAGATGGACGCTGATAGTAGTGTTACTATCCACAAAGCTCGAATTGTCGAAAAACAGTTTTTGACAAGTTCAAGGTATTAACTAGGATGAGGTTTTCTCATTCGTAGCGATGCTTAAGTCTGTCCAAATCATGTTAGCAAATTGCCACATTTTATGAAATCTGGCAAATGGATATCAAAACTACATTCCTTAATGGATTTCTTAAAGAAGAGTTGTATATGATGCAACCAAAAGGTTTTGTCAATCCTAAAGGTGCTAACATAATGTGCAAGCTCTAGCGATCAATCTATCGACTAGTGCAAGCATCTCGGAGTTGGAATACACGCTTTGATAAGTTGATCAAAGCATATTATTTTATACAGACTTGCGGTGAAGCTTGTATTTACAAGAAAGTGAGTGGGAGCACTATAGCCTTTCTGATAAGTATATGTGAATGCCATATTGTTGATCGGAAATGATGTAGAATTTTTTGAAAAGCATAAAGGAGTGTTTGAAAATAGTTTTCAAAGAAAGACCTCGGTGAAGCTGTTTACATATTAGGCATCAAGATCTATAGAGATAGATCAAGACGCTTGATAAAGATTTTTCAATGATTAAATACCTTGCCAAGATTTTTGAAGTAGTTCAAAATGGAACAGTCAAAGAAGGAGTTCTTGCCTGTATTGCAAGGTGTAAAGTTGAGTAAGACTCAAAACATGACCATGGCAGAAAATAGAAAGAGAATGAAAGTCATTCCCTATGCCCCAACCATAGGTTCTATGAAGTATGCTATGCTATGTACCTTGCCATGAGTTTGGCAAGGGGGTACGATATTGATCCAGGAGTAGATCACTTGACAGCGGCCAAAATTATCCTTAGAAGACTAAGGAGATATTTCTCGATTATGGAGGTGATAAAGAGTTCGTCGTAAAGAGTTACACCGATGCAAGCTTTTACACCGATCTGGATGACTCTAAGTCTCGATCTAGATACATATTGAAAGTGGGAGCGATTAGCTAGAGTAGCTCTGTGCAGAGCATTGTAGACATAGAAAATTTGCAAAATACATACGGCTCTGAATGTGGCAGACCCGTTGACTAAACTTCTCTCACAAGCAAAACATGATCACTCTTTGGGTGTTAATCACATAGCAATGTGAACTAGATTATTGACTCTAGTAAAACCTTTGGGTATTAGGCACATGGAGATGTGAACTAATCACATAAATATTTGAACTATTGGTGTGAACTCACATGACGATGTGAACTAGATTATTGACTCTAGTGCAAGTGGGAGACTGAAGGAAATATGCCCTAGAGGCAATAATAAAGTTGTTATTTATATTTCCTTATATCATGATAAATATTTATTATTCATGCTAGAATTGTATTAACCGAAAACTTAGTACATGTGTGAATACATAGACAAACAAAGTGTCTCTAGTATGCCTCTACTTAACTAGATCGTTAATCAAAGATGGTTAAGTTTCCTAGCCATAGACATGTGTTGTCATTTGATTAATGATGTCTACTACACAATCTTCTTCTTATAGATGTTGTTGGGCCTCCAAGTGCAGAGGTTTGTAGGACAGTAGCAAATTTCCCTCAAGTGGACGACCTAAGGTTTATCAATCCGTGGGAGGCGTAGGATGAAGATGGTCTCTCTCAAATAATCCTACAACCAAATAGCAAAGAGTCACTTGTGTCCCCAACACACCCAATACAATGGTAAATTGTATAGGTGCACTAGTTCGGCGAAGAGATGGTGATACAAGTGCAATATGGATGGTAGATATAGGTTTTTGTAATATGAAAATATAAAAACAGCAAGGTAACTAATGATAAAAGTGAGCACAAACGGTATTGCAATGCTTTGAAACAAGGCCTAGGATTCATACTTTCACTAGTGCAAGTTCTCTCAACAAGGATAACATAATTAGATCATATAACTATCCCTCAACATGCAACAAAGAGTCACTCCAAAGTCACTAATAGCGGAGAACAAACGAAGAGATTATTGTAGGGTACGAAACCACCTCAAAGTTATCCTTTCTGATCGATGTATTCAAGTGTCCGTAGTAAAATAACACGAAGCTATTCTTTCCGTTCGATCTATCCTAGAGTTCGTACTAGAATAACACCTTCAGACACAAATCAACCAAAACCCTAATGTCACCTAGATACTCCAATGTCACCTCAAGTATCTGTGGGTATGATTATACGATATGCATCACACAATCTCAGATTCATCTATTCAACCAAAACAAAGAACTTCAAAGAGTGCCCCAAAGTTTCTACCGGAGAGTCAAGACGAAAACGTGTGCCAACCCCTATGCATAAGTTCACAAGGTCACGGAACTCGCAAGTTGATCACCAAAACATACATCAAGTGGATCACGTGAATATCCCATTGTCACCATAGATAAGCACATGCAAGACATACATCAAGTGTTCTCAAATCCTTAAAGACTCAATCCGATAAGATAACTTCTAAGGGAAAACAAAATCCATCACAAGGAGATAGAGGGGGAGAAACATCATAAGATCCAACTATAGTAGCAAAGCTCGCGGTACATCAAGATCCTACCAAATCAAGAACATGAGAGAGAGAGATCAAACACATAGCTACTGGTACATACCCTCAGCCCCGAGGGTGAACTACTCCCTCCTTGTCATGGAGGGTGCCGGAACGGGTCTAGATTGGTTTTCGATGGCTACAGAGGCTTGCGGCGGTGGAACTCCCGATCTAAGTTTCTTTCTGGAAGTTTGGGTATATATATAAGAAGTGTTGGAGTCGGGAACAAGTCAGGGGGTCCCCGAGGCGGCCACGAGGTAGGGGGCACGCCCAGGGGGGTAGGGCGCGCCCCTCACCCTCGTGGGTGCCTCGAGACTCTTCTGGCCCATCTCTGGTACTCCGTGGGCTTCTTCTGGTGCAAAAATTATCTTCGTGAATCTTCAGGTCAATTGGACTCTCTTTGGTTTTCCTTTTCTGCAAGACTCAAAAACAAGGAAAAAATAGAAGCTAGCACTGGGCTCTAGGTTAATAGGTTAGTCCCAAAAATCATATAAAATAGCATATAAATGCATATAAAACATCCAATGTTGATAATATAATATCATGGAACAATCAAAAATTATAGATACATTGGAGACGTATCAATGAACGGGATCACATCATTAGAGAATGATGTGATGGACAAGACCCATCCGTTAGCTTAGCACTATGATCGTTTAGTTTATTGCTATTGCTTTCTTCATGACTTATACATGTTCCTATGACTATGAGATTATGCAACTCCTGATTACCGGAGGAACACTTAGTGTGCTATCAAACGTCACAACGTAACTGGGTGATTATAAAGATGATATACAGGTGTCTCCGATGGTGTTTGTTGAGTTGGCATAGATCGAAATCAGGATTTGTCACTCTGATTGTCGGAGAGGTATCCCTGGGCCCTCTCGGTAATGCACATCACTATAAGCCTTGCAAGCAATGTGACTAATGAGTTAGTTACGGGATGATGCATTATGGAACGAGTAAAGAGACTTGTCGGTAACGAGATTGAACTAGGTATGATGTACGGACGATCGAATCTCGGGCAAGTAACATACCGATGACAAAGGGAACAACATATATTGTTATTCGGTTTGACCGATAAAGATCTTCGTAGAATATGTAGGAGCCAATATGAACATCCAGGTTCCGCTATTGGCTATTGACCGGAGATGAGTCTCGGTCATGTCTACATAGTTCTCGAACCCATAGGGTCCGCACGCTTAACGTTCGATGACCATCGGTATTATGAGTTTATGTGTTTCGATGTACCAAAGGTAGTTCGCAGTCCCGGATGTGATCACGGACATGACGAGGAGTCTTGAAATGGTCGAGACATAAAGAATGATATATTGGATGATGTTATTCGGACACCGGATGAGTTCCGGGGGTCACCGGATAAATATCGGAGTGCCGGAAGGGTTATCGGAACCATCAGAGAAGTAATGGGCCTTATTGGGCCTAGGGGGGACAGCGAGGGACTGCCAAGGGCTGGCCGCGTGCCCCCCATGGGCCTAGTCCGAATTGTACTAGGGGGAGGGCGGCGCCCCCTCCTTCCTTCTCTTTCCCCCTCCTTCCTTCTTCTCCTAGTAGGACTAGGAAAGGGGGGAGTCCTACTCCTACTAGGAGGAGGATTCCTCCCCCTTGGCGTGCCTATGAGGGTCGGCCGGCCTCCCCCTCCCTCCTTTATATACGTGGGGAGGGGGGAACCCTAGAACACAAGTTGACAGTTGTCTAAGTCGTGTGTGGTGCCCCCTCCACAGATTTCCACCTCGGTCATATCGTTGTAGAGCTTAGGCGAAGCCCTGTGTCGGTAACTTCATCAACACCGTCAGCACACCGTCGTGTTGACGAAACTCTCCCTCGGCCTCAGCTGGATCAAGAGTACGAGGGACGTCACCGAGCTGAACGTGTGCTGATCGGGGAGGTGCCGTGCGTTTGGTACTTGATTGGTTGGATCACGAAGACGTTCGACTACATCAACCGCGTTACTTAACGCTTCCGATTTCGGTCTACGAGGGTACGTGGACACTCTCTCCCTGCTTGTTGCTATGCATCACCTAGATGGATCTTGCGTGTGCGTAGGAATTTTTTTGAAATTACTGCGTTCCCCAACATTCTCCACCTACTCAAACACACACACTTGCATTAAAATTTCCACCACACTTCATTAATGGTGCCTTCAACTTAGGTACGGTCGCCCCCGCTCCCGCACCTTTGATGAGGTAAAATAGATAAAAACTTCTCGTTAATTTATGTGCATATATATGATGCATGCGCATATGGGTGGATATGTGATGGATGTGTGTGTCATTAGTTGCTATCTATAGAAATTGCATTGGTCGCGAATTATTGTCTCATGCGATGTTTCATTTTGCATGCAATGTCTAGAGACTTGCCAATGTTTTGGCGAAACGTTGGTTCATTTTCATTTCATCAAAATTTTGGCACTCAATATGTCCCTTTTTTTAGCAAAGGTCATGCCGATTTTTATGCCATCATTGGTAATATATGTAATTATTTTTGTACTTTTACCTTTGCAGCGCTGCTTGATCTATCGAAAGATTCAATATGGATCAAAATGTGAAGGGCTTTCTCAATTTTGCGGTGGAAAATATGATACAAAAGGGTGAAGTGCAGATATTTTGTCCATGTTCGACATGCAAAATGAAGTTTTGCACAACCCGTTCGAAGGCAACATGCTGGCACACTTGCTCCGTCACGATTTTGTTGCAGATTATACACGATGGACAAAGCATGGTGAGGAGAATTTTAGCGATGAAGAAGGAGGAAACAATGATGCGGAAAACTCTGTCGATGAAGTAGAGCTACCAAAAGGAGGAAACTATGAACATGCCCATGGAGGAGAAAATGATGAAATGCCACCCCGAACATGAAGAGGATCATGAGACTGTTACGCAGGATATGTCGTTGGCTACAATGCTACAAGATCCTCATGTTAAATATCTCCTTCAGAAGTAGATGACAACCAAGAGAGCTACTATTAAAGAGGCTCTAAAGTTGGCGCAAATGGAATTATACATGAAAACTCCACTGTATGAAGGTTGCGATCCCGAGCACACCCGCATGCACGTCACGCTCAAACTTCAGGACATCAATGCAAGATTCAAGAACACACATGCAAGTCTGGATGCTACATTGGAATATTTATAAAGTTTTGCCCAAGGGGAATTTGTTTCCTCGTAGTGTCGATGAGGCAGAGAAGATCGTGTGCCTGCGTAATTTGCTACACGTAAGATATCACATATGCTTAAACGATTGCATCTTATATTGGAATGAGTATGAGAACAAAATAGAGTGTCCAACTTGCAACGAACCCTGATACAAGCCCAGAGAGAAGGAACCTAAAGGTTGTATGGTACCTTCCATTCATTCCTCGCTTGTAGCGTTATTTCGCTGACCCGAAGGAAACAAAGAACATGAGTTGGCACAAGACTAGAATGTCTAAAAGTGTTGGCATTCTGAGATATATTGCAGATAGTTGTCAGTGGAAAGCACTGGACAGTTTAGAACCAGAATTCACAGCAAAACCAAGAAACCCCTAGGTTGGGTGTCAGTAGTGATGGACTAAATCCATTTGGCAAACAGAGTAGCACACATAGTACATGGCCCATATTTGTATGGATATACAACCTCCCTCCCTGGCTTTGTACGAAACAAAAGTACATACACATGGTTATGCTAATTCAAGGGTCAGTCCAACCTGGCAATGATATCAACACATATCTTGAGCTGTTGAAGGAGGAGTTAGAAATATTATGGAAGCCCGAAGGGGTCAAACCTGGGATGCTAGCACAGGAAATTATTTACACATGAGAGCAGCATTGGTCATGACCATTCATGACTATGGGTTACAGATATATCTTCGGTCGGGCATGCCATGGACACTGCGGTTGTGTTAAATGTATGGATGGAACATCTTTTCGGCAGCTATCAAAAAAGGGCAGTAGCAAAACAGTGTTCATGGGCCATAGAAGGTGGCTTGACAAAGAGGACGAGTGGAGAACTCGTGGAGATCTGTTTGACAACACTAATGAGACCCGAGGGTATATCTGGCCATGGGCCGGGCCGGGCCGGGCTTGGGCCGGGCCTAAAAAAGCCCATGGCAAAAAACTGAGGCCCAGGCCCTCCCAGGCCCTACCATTGGGCCTACTTTTCAAGCCCAAGCCCGGCCCATCTGGTAAAAAGCCCTGAAAAGCCCTTAGGGCTTAGGGCCGTGGGCCGGGCCTCTTCCTTAAAATGCCAATATGCCAAGTCCAAGCCCATCCAGGCTCTGCTGGTGGGCTCAAAACTCAGGCCCAAGCCCGGCCCACGGAAAAGCCATCGGGCCTAGGCCCTGGATTTTAGGGCTGGGCCTGGGTGGGCCGACAGGGCCGGGCCTGAGATGGCCAGGACTACCCGAGGGCCACCACATAAGAGGTCTGGAGAAGAAATTATGAAAATGTTAATGAATTGGGAAGATTTCCCTAAGCCAGGAAAGAAAAGAAAGAAGTCCTCTGAGAAAATACCGCTAAAAGTATGGAAAAGGAAGTCTGTTTTCTAGGGCTTGCAGTATTGGGAACTACTCAGTACGCCCCATTCTCTTGATATGATGTATATCACAAAAAATGTGTGCAAGAGTTTGCTTGGCACACTGTTTGAATATTCCGCCTTCTTTCTCTTTTGAGTTTTTCTGGCGGACCTGCCGTAGGCTAAACTTTTTGAGTTTTTATTAGTAACAAGTAAATATTTTGTTTGGAGGGGTCACAAAGCCAAAAAATAAGTGATTTTAGCCTTTATAAAAGTAGCCCTTGACTTTGACTTGAAGAATTGAATCTGCCTTCTTCTTCTTATTCTTCTTAAAGTCTCCCAGGCGTGGTATCATCGGATCCACAAGGTCAATTTGTATCCATTTGTAGTCTGGCACCAACAGTCAAACTAGGAGCTCAACGGCCACCTGTTACTATGAACTTGTTTTCCCCTCATTCTTTGAGAATTAGAAGGATCCTTTTCGAGTTTCCATTTCTTCATTTGGAATCTAGGCTCTTCTATCTTCGACTTACTTTTTTGAGACTAATCATTTTCATTTACCATCTCATGGAAAACTCTTTTCGTTCCGCTTCCGGGGAATCCAGTTACAGGAGAACTAGGAATAGGGAGCTCTCCCCTTTTTCAGAAAAGAGTACAGATGGTCCGAGGGCAAGACAAGTCTTGAAAGATATCAATATTAGGGAAGAGCGTCAACCCTCATCCATTAAAACCAAGAAGGCAAGGGTCAAAGGCAACAAGTCAGCCAAGGGCAAAACTGTGTCCAAAACCAAAGATGATTATTGCACCCCCCCCCCCCCCCCCAGCTTGCTTCACTCTCGACGAGGATGAACTTTATCAAGTTTTCAAATGCCTCGACGGCATGAAAGTTCCTTCCGGCTACTCAGGACTCATATGCAGGTATCTTGACTCGAAAAAGGAAGGTTTAACAACATGAAGTCGCATGACTGTCATGTGATGATGAACAATTACTTCCTGTAGCTCTCAGACTTATTGACTTTACACATGTATAATATACACGTATATGATCATGTAAAATTCTTTTCCGAATTTTCTGAAACTTTAGATATGATTTTTAATAAACTATATAAAATGAGGTGCCCCAAAAATCCACAACATGGTTGAACTTTCCAACATCCAAGCACCTTCTTACTACCGCCGGCCCATGCATAATAGGTGTCGGCTGAGGGCCCAAGACAAGATTGATTCGGCGGAGAGTGCGGTGGGCCACCGGTCGTACTCGTCGACCAACCAGATCTTGTCGAAAGCACAAATATTATAGGCTATAATTTATTTTCTTTCAACACAGCACCAGTGGTCTAGTGGTAGAATAGTACCCTGCCACGGTACAGACCCGGGTTCGATTCCCGGCTGGTGCAATTCTTCTTTTGTTTTATCTTTTCCCCTTCTTTTTTGGCTGATAATTTGCTACTTTACAGTTTCCCCTTTTAGCTGTTACACAGTGCTGTTTAAGCAAAATTGTGTGCTCTTTCTTCAGCAATAACTATTTCTTTTTTGGGCAAAATAGAGGCCTCCCTCTCCGATTTCATATATAGAAATCACATGGTCTGATCTTCAGCCGGAGCTATTAATCCCCTCTCACCCTTCGAAACTAGATGCTCGTAGCCTCGTCCACAAAATCTTCTCTTTCACTGATGCACAAATGCCGCAGAATTCGACGATAGACGCCTCAGAAACATGGAAATGCACAGTAAACTTTGCTAGCTCAAAGGGCAGTCTCATTTATTCCAGAAAAATACAAAGGAGAACACTGCGGGAACAGTTACTGCTTGTACTACACTACAGCAACAATGCCAGCCGAGCTGGCCTTCTGAACGTATCTATCTACAGCCTGATCAAATACTATAGGCCTCACAGGACTTACAGCAGTACATATATAGCTTACAATTGATTGTGTTACATTTCGGTTCCACACGATAGTCGCCGGGTGTGATCACTTCTACACTCTATACTGAATGCGCTGATATGCTTTATAAAGTTCCTCCTGGAGGATAAGGCGGGCGTTAACGATCTTCATTTCTGGAAAAAATAATCACATGTATACCTGTTTAGACATAGTACCAGTAATAAGATTAAAGAACACGTTACTTTCAATAGGCAACTCTTACGCGTATTTCATTTTTAAGGACAAAGTCCCTGTTGTCAGATCATATGTAATACTAGGTGACAGGCCATGTAAAGGTATCTGACAGGCAAATTTAAGTTTACTGCAGCTCTAGACAATGCTTGCAACTGGCTATATTTTTAGGAGACAACAATATTTTTAATGTTGAGAAGTACAAACAATATCTACAGGAAACGGCGGTTTGTGAGTGAGCTGTGACATACCCATCCATTATTGTTGTCCAAATGAAGGAAACCGCCATGGCCTCGAGCATTCTTAAACTTGTAGACAGGTCCAGAAGCTGATAATAGAAGTCGAGTAAGACAGCAAGTACAGGCCAGAGAGCAGAGACAATAATCTGATTATATTGATTTATTACTCTGAAGATCCATAGCATAGCTTGCGAAGAAGAGAACAATAGATTTTGAACAAACATGAATAGAGCAGTATTTTGCTTTGAGATATCAGGACATAAGCATCGAAATGATAGCTTAATAATTCTTAGTAGCGATAAATAACTGACAAGTAACAGCATATTTTTCACAATATGGAGTGGTTTCCGAAAACGAAATCTTGGAGAGAGACATCTGTGGCATTGCATGAAAACAAACTGAAAGTATAACGGTGTATATGAATAAGTAACACATTTACAAAAAGGAAATTGCAGCTGTACAGGATTTTGTGTAAGAATACCTTCATAGCCACCATACACTGGATCTTCGGACAATAGAAGAGGTGTGTCCAGGTCAATAAAACTGCAACCACAAGAGAAGAAGAACCATTTAAGCACCTAGTCTGATAGACATAAGGTCTGAAACTTCATGCCATCATTTCTAGTTTGAACTTCCTAGTGATATTGTCTTGAGTTGTAAAATACTTTTCTACTTTTCAGTTTTCACAAGTAATCTAGTTTGCAGGGAATTTGCACAATTAACCAACCTGAAACAATCAAGCCCAGCGGCGAGATGACCAGCAAAGCCCATGGCAATCCTAGTCTCGACCATACCACCAATCATAAGTGCAATACCAGCTTTTCTTGCAGCATCGATTACTTCGAGGGCTCCAAGAACCACCCAACTTTGCCAGTTTGGTGTTAATAACATGAGCAAGATTTCCATGTATAATTTTCTGAGCATCATGTAAACCACGACAGCTTTCATCAGCAGCAACAGCAACTCTATATTTCTCCATAGCAGCAATGCTAACTTCACGGAGACCTTCCCAGTCATCTCTATGAACTGGTTGCTCAAAGAGTACAGGAGTCACTCCCATTTCTGAAACCAATGAAATAAATAAGATACAGTACTACAGAAGTACAGATACCATACAGCGTCACACTGACTGAGATATTAAAGAGTGAAAAGATTGAACATAGTGAGAGTACACACCGTTTAGTCTGTCAAGAACTTCAATTGCTTGGTTTGCTGTGTACCCTCCATTTGCATCCAAGATAAATGAGCAGTCCGGATGGACAAGCCGTATAGTCTTCAGAACTTCTATGTCTGAGTTCAAGTTTTTCCCTACTTTGAGCTTCAGAGTTTGAAACCCTTGTCCCTGATATTTTGCAGCCAATTGAGCGGCTTCATTTGGGGCCACAATTGGAATCTAAATTCAGAAATAGATGAACTTAGCAATTTTGATGACGCAAACGTAGGGATGCTGGACCCACTGAAGAGAATACTTTGATAACCATACCGTCATGGCTGTTGTCACAGTGTTTGATGCTCCCCCAAATAATCTCCACAAGGGTATGCGGATGGTGTTAGCTACCGCGTCAATCACTGCCATCTCCACTCCTGCTCTGGCCTTTGTTGGAGAAAAGAACAAGTAAATACACATCAGGGGAAGATTCTTGTGTCCAAACACTTCTGAAATCATGAAAAGAAAAATGAAGATGATACATTTGACCAAGTTCCAAGAGAAACAATTAAGCAGTTGTATGTGCACCAAAAGGATCAAACTCTAAGAACTGAGAACCAACTTTCAGCTTGAAGGTAGGCCTTCCCTGATTTTAGATGTAAAATCTTTGTTATTGCTGGCTTGTGTTCAGAGTCCCTTAATTACCTTTTATGGTATCAGGTGTTGTTAAAAGTAGATTCTGAGTGCGAAATTGTCATTCATTTGGGATCAGGGCATGATCCAGTTGTCAACCACCTCAATCGGTTCAGAGGTCAGAGCTATATCAGGGCGACCTCCATCTACATCAAGGCCTAGCATTCAAACTCCAATTCCCCATCCTTCCATCAACATCAGCTAAAAGAAGTGACTTGGAAACTCTGAAGACTCAAAGCGAATCCCTCCACTGTCTTGTGGTGGAGAACTCCTCAAACTGTCAAACTCCGTATGAAGACTGAACAAGATGGGTGGGCAAGATTAGGATGGGCAAGCAGAATGGGTGTGGATGGATGTCTCACCGATGCGAAGGTGTGTCCGGGGAGCGCATCGGCGACGTCCTGGAGCACCGCGCCGAGGGGCGCGCTCCGGGCGGCCACGAGCGCGGCGCAGGCGCGTCCGGCGGCGGCGAGCGCGGTGGGCTGGTCCTCTGCGGTGACGGGGTGGTGGACCGGGGCCTCGCCCCAGCCGACGGCGCCGCTGGAGAGCTCGACCCGCACGGCGACGTTGGCGACGGCCTCGAGGCGCGAGGAGGCGATGGTGAAGGGCGCGGCGAGCGGCACGTTGAGCGGGCGCGCCTCGGCCGCCGCCACGTCCACCGAGAAGGTCTCCTTGAGCGCGTCGAAGCCGAACGCCTCCATTGGCTGCTGCGGCGTCGGTGGGGACGGCGACGGCGACGGCGAGATGCCGCGGAGGCGGGCGACGCGTGGGGTGGGGTTGAGGAGTGGCCTCGGGTAGGAAGGTTTGTGGGCGAAGCAGAGAGGGGATGAGGAGGATGTGGTGGAGGCGTCCATGGCCGGCAGCGCTGGGAAGCGGTGGCTCGGTCGACGTTGACAACTGCTCCGTGAGGCCGACGTTGACAGCGCTGGGAAGCGGTGGCTCGATTCGCGGGAGGCCGGCCGAGGAGGAGCTGCCGGCCGCTTTCTATGTAGATAGAGTGGTTGGCGCAGTGGCGACTGACAGGGTGGGGCCGCGTCGCCGGTGGCCGTCGCTGGCATCTCCACTGCTCCGTGACGGGGAGGTGGCGGAGCAGCGCACGGGAGCGGGCCCACGTGTCAGCTGAGCACGGAACTGTTCGGTGGCTGCATGCGGCGATGGGGCCCAGACGCAGCGGGGCAGAGGGGCTGGGCTGGCGATGCCGTCGAGGAGCAGCTGCAGCAGAGCGGGATCGCCGAGGAGTCGCCGCGGCGGTGGTCGGCACGTGGACAGAAGAAGTAGCCCGTCCGTCCATCGGGGGGACCACCCGTCGGTGAGCACCGCCGACGATTCGGCAGACGATTGTGGCAAAACTTCGTATTTTAACCCTTCTCAGCATAGAAATTCAGGATCTGGTCTCTGTTGAAAAGAATTTCGAGATTTGAACCCTTTCGCTACCGTCAAGGGTTGTGGCGGTAGGGTTAGACAGGCTACCGCCAAAGTCTCTGACGGTAGAGTGCGACGGGGGGAATGCTAGCCGTTTGCCCGAACTGACGTGGATAAGTATCCTACCGTCAGGGATCCTGGCGGTAGCCTGTCTAACCCTACCGCCAGAACCCCTGACAATAGGTGGTGGCTGGATTTTTGTCTCGAAAAGTTTCTGTAACGAAATATCGAAGTGTCCTAGCAGTAGGTTCACCCTACCGACAGGGATCTTGTCGATAGGTTGTATGATGGCGGTAGGGTCATAGTGTTTTATGGTTTCAAGTTTAATTGCTTGCTTCTTTTCAAAATCAATATCATAGCAATGATATAGAGCTAAAAAACAGATCTCAAACAATTAGACTTAGGCATCACATACACATTAATAAAATTTGAAGTATATAGACATGTCAAACGAAGAAACTATGCTCTTTTTTACATGAAAGTATATACTCATTTCTTTTACCATGAAACTATACTCATATTGACAAGAACAAATGGCATGAAGTTAACTTAATGTTCAAATTGAATTTGACAGTCAAACTAATGAAAAAACTGAATTTGACAGCACATAGTTTCATATTCATTGAGAGCATAATTGAAAGGCACAAGGCATTACAAGAGGCACATAGTTTCATTATTCATCAAGAACATAATTGAAAGACACAAGACAAATTAATAGGATGATTTTCAGACAAGTTCGAAGAGCGGGCAGACATCATCATTTTCAGAGCTCCTCGTATGTTAGCCCAGGCCGTGGAGAAAGAAATGGCAGCGGATCCACCGGTTCAGGCGGAGGCGGAACGCTGGTTGGCATCCGACTGTTCACGCACTTCCACCTTGCCCTGCCCGTTGGAGTTTTCACCTCCGCTCTTCCCCAGTTGATGATATCAAACGCAGATGCACTTGGGGGCGGCATCCTGGCTCTCTCCTCCGCATTGCTCTCGAAGTAGATTCTCCGGCCCAAATTGCGCAGGAGATAGTTGGCGTGCTTCTACGCAACTTCATTGCATGCTTCTCGGCGGACACGCCAGATACTTGGATCTGCCTCCATCTCTGCCTTCACTTTCTTCCATTCCTTCACGCTCTGCGACCAAGCCATGACATCGTCGAGGATCCGCTCTGCCCTCTCGTGCCACCGCTTTGCCCTCGTAGCCTCTAGGACCTCGTCTGAGACAGATCCCACCGGCTGCAACAGCTCGGGGAAGGTCTCGTACATGTACGGGAGCGGCATCTTCGACTGAATGTGCTGGAGAGGAGTGGGAGGAGCGGGCGGTGATGGAGTCGGCGGTGCTTGCTCCAAGCTTCCGTACCTAAACATATAGATTAATCACACAAAGGTTCATCGCCTTGAAAAAAATCTAAACCTAGGATTCATCATGTGATCAAAAATTATAAACCTAACTTTTATTATCTAGAAATATCAAATAGGGTTCATGAACATAATGTTGGGGAACGTAGTAATTTCAAAAAATTTCCTACCAAGACATTTCCAAACTCACATAGAAGTTTGCCTACCAAGACAGTTTCTCCATTGCTGCAGGGATCTCCACCGTTGGCCATGGTATCACCGGCACTTGCGGTTGCGTCACAGCCGGCCATCGCCAAGCCGGCTCCCGCCTCGGGGACTGTATCCCCATCTTCGACACCGCCTCATACTTCTCATCCCGTGGCGCTACCTTCTAGCGCTGGGGGTGGTGGTCCGAAGCGATCTCAGCTTCTCGGGGTGGCACCGATGGAACCTTCTACGATCGCCTCGTCAGCATCCTCTTCGCCCACACCCGAGTCTCCTACCCGGCGGGGAGTGATTTCTCTCCGTCAGTTCAGGCAGACCATGAGTTCACGATGGCGGAGTTGCGGGCCCTGTCCTCGGCACCTTCGACACCAGGAGTGGGTTCAGCGCTAGGGGAGTTTGCGGACATGGAGGGCCACACGCAGCCCTCGCGGTCTTCTTCTTTGTCGCCTCGTCCAACTACTCCGCCACTAGGGGTCTCCGGGTCAGCCGTGGTAGCTGACTCCACCCCCACGCTGCTGCGGCGCAGCGGGCGGCACTCCGCCAGTGCTGATGGCTCCACACCAACTGACGAGGATTCGTTGACGAAGGCCATGCGTAGGACAGCTTCTCGCAACCTCGACATCGAATGTACATCATCGCATAAATCCTTTTTGTCTTTTGTAAATCCAGAGTAGCTTCAAATATGACTAGCCTGGGAGTTTCATTAGGACGTAATGACAAAGCGGTAGATTTTTCTGTTAGGGCTCTTAAGCAAGTGGAGTTCGACCGGCTTACGGTTGCTCCTAGGTTGCACACGTTAGTAGACCCCCTCGTGTCAGATGAGGAGGACGAAGATGCTGATGCCAATCATGAAGGCAAGCTCCTGTCCCATCTGGTTAAAGACACGACTGAAGTAGACTTGGATGATACTGTGCGTGACACTATGCTATTTGAGCTTGTCGCGTCAGTATGAAAGAACAAGTCTAATTCAGCAAACAAAAAGGGGCGCAAGTCTAAAATGGCAAAGGTCTCCAAACAAAAAATTTGGTTTGTCATGAGAAAAATGTTTTGGAATAGTAGAGGTCTTGGTGACTTGGCTAAACACAAACATATTGCCGATTGTGTGAAGGATCATCCATTGGATTTTTTAGCTATCACCGAGTCTAGCAAACGCGACTTCCCAACACGTGATCTTGACCACCTTTCATGTGGTTATGATTACGAATGGCACATCTTACCACCGTCTGGGAGGTCAGGGGGTATTTTGCTAGGCATCCATTCCACATATTTGGAACTTTTGTCCACTTCGAAGGGGGAATATCATATCAAATTTCACCTTCGAAATAAGTCAGACAACTTCCTCTGGAGTCTGGTGGCTGTATATGGCGCCGCTCAGGAGGAATTCAAGTCGGCCTTTCTTAAAGAACTTGTTAATACTTGCCGAGAAAATCCCCATCCCATGTTAATCGGGGGGGGGGGAGATTTCAATATTCTTAGATATCAGCAGGAAAAAAATGACCGGTTTGACACTAGGTGGCCATTCCTCTTCAATGTTGTTATTGACAGCCTGGACCTGCGGGAACTCACCATGTCTGGTCGTCAGTATACCTGGGCCAATAACCGGGTAAATACAACTTTTGAAAAACTTGACCGGGTTCTCGTTACCACCGACTGGGAATATAAATATCCCCTAGCCTCGGTACGGGCCCTAGAAAGAATTGAGTCCTTATCGGATCACGCTCCATTGTTAACCGATTTTGGATAGACAGCTCTTTAAGAAAGGCCGATTTAAATTGCGACTATCTACCTTAATTGATACTCTTGATAAAATTGCGGAGGTGCGGCCTCTTTCTGCTGAGGAGATTGAGCAAAAAAGCAATTTCAATGAGCAGATTGCTCGCCTATTACGCGAGCAGGAGATTAAATGGTACCAACGTTGCAAGGCGGACTCGCTCGTTCTAGGTGATGATAATACAAAATACTTTCAAATGCTCGCCAATGATAGACATAGAAAGAAACGTATATTAGCTCTAGATCAGGATGAGGGCCGCATCGAGGGGGACGTACCTCTCAGAAGCTTTATTACTAAGTATTACAAAGAACTTTTTGGCCCGTCAACTGATACATCTCTTGAGATGGACGAGTCTATTACTCATGACATCCCTCAAGTTTCAGAAGCGGAAAATGAATTCCTAACCTCCCCATTCTCCGAGGAGGAAATTCGAACCGCGGTGTTTCAGATGGAACACAACAAGGCTCCAGGTCCGGATGGTTTTCCTGTGGAGTTTTATCAATGTTTCTGGGATATGATCAAGTCGGACCTGGTTCGGTTGTTTAATGAACTAAATGCTGAGGACCTTGACATTTCCCGTTTAAACTATGGGGAAATCATCCTTTTACCTAAGACTAAGGAGGCTAGTTGCATTCAACAATATAGACCGATTTGTCTCCTAAACGTAAGCTTTAATTATTTTTACTAAAGTTGCAACTAATCGGTTGAACGGGGTGGCTGACCATGTGGTCAAACCCACCCAAACAACATTTTTGCAAGGACGCAACATACTAGATGGAGTTGTTGTACTGCATGAAACTATACATGAGCTTCACCGTAAAAAGTTGCATGGAGTTATCCTTAAAATAGACTTTGAAAAAGCCTATGATAAAGTTAAATGGCCCTTTCTGTTGCAAACCTTGCGTATGAAGGGGTTTTCGCAAAAATGGTGTCGTTGGGTAGAGAGTTTTGTGTCCGAAGGGAGCGTGGCCATCAAGGTTAATGACGATGTTGGCAACTACTTTCAGACCAGGAAGGGGCTTCGCCAAGGGGACCCCGCATCTCCTATTTTATTTAACACTGTAGCCCATAAGTCAGAGGTGTTATTCCTCATCTAGCAGAAGAAGGCTTATCTATTCTACAATATGCGGATGACACAATTTTGTTCATGGATCATGATCTAGAGAAAGCAAGAAACCTCAAGTTGCTTTTATGTGTTCTTAAGAAACTTTCTGGTCTCAAAATTAATTTTCATAAGAGTGAACTTTTTTGCTTCGAAGATGCTGCAGAATCTGCACCTGAGTATGCTGACATTTTTGGCTGCCAACTCGGGCAATTCCCAATTCGGTATCTAGGGATACTCATTCACTATCGGCGCTTAACTATAGCTGAGTGGAAGTATGTGGAAGAGAGACTTGAGAAACGTCTAGCCAATTGGAAGTCCAAACTCTTGTCTTATGGAGGTCGGTTAATTTTGATTAATTCTGTCCTCAGTAATATGGTGTTATACATGCTGTCATTCTTCCACCTACCTAAAGGGGTTCTTCAGCGCTTAGATTACTTCAGATCCAGATTTTTCAGGCAAAGTGATAATGAAACCAAGAAATATCGACTGGCTAGGTGGAATGTATTATGTCGACCTAAAAGTCAAGGGGGACTTGGAATCCAAGACCTTGAGATTAAAAACATTGCTCTACTCAGCAAATGGGTGTACAAACTACTCACTGAGAATGGAGTTTGGCAGGAGATCATTCGTAACAAGTACGTCGGATCCAAAGCCATTTCTCAAGTTTATTGGAGACCCGACGATTCACATTTTTGGAGTGGGGTGATGAAGGCTAAGGAATTCTTTTCCAATTTGGTACTTTCTTGGTTAGAGACGGATCGCAGGTCCGATTCTGGGAGGACACCTGGCTAGGTAACACCCCTCTCAATGTGCAATACCCCAACTTGTACAAGACTGTCAGGCATAAATTTGTCACGATCAAACAAGTTTTGGGACAAGAAAACTCGGATATTTATTTCCGCAGCGATCTTTTAGGACCTCGCCTGGCAGCATGGAATGAATTACTCATACGACTAGAGGTCATTCAGCTGTCAGGTGAATCGGACATTTTCGGACGGAGATTGCATCAGAATGGCAAGTTTTCAGTCAAGTCCATGTATGATGCACTGGTTCATAGCGAGGTTCCGGTTGATAACAGGAAATTGTGGAAGCTCAAAATACCTCTGAGAGTGAGGATATTCCTCTGGTTTCTAAATAAAGGGGTCATCTTAACTAGAGATAATTTGGCACGACGCAACTGGCAGGGTAGCACAAAATGTGTCTTCTGCCAACATGACGAGTCTATTAGACACTTATTTTTTGAGTGTAAGTTTGCTCGGTCTGTTTGGGCCATAGTTCACATTGCTTCAAATCTATACCCCACGAAGTGCACGTAATATGTTTGGCAACTGGTTGAGGGGAATTCAAAAACAATTTTCTGCACACATTCTTGTGGGGGTAGCTGCCTTATACTGGGCATTGTGACTTACCAGGAATGATGTGGTTTTTAATAATAAATGTGTTTCATCTCCTATGCAGCTTATTCATATATGTACGCGATGGCTCAGGCTGGAGGACAGAGACCTTTTTATGATGGCGTCTATGCGGCTGTAGCGTTCGGCCAGGGAGGCTTTCTACCTCCATGGATGGGGTGTGATCTTCGGATAGGATCGGCCACGTCATAGGCTGGATTTATGTTTCTTTTTAGCGCTCTTTCTTTTTTTGTTGCTTTTCGGACCTTGGATTTATTGGCTGTGTGCATCTGATTATGCAGAGGCCGGGTGTTCTTTTAGTGCGACTATATCACCTCGATATCTCAATTAAATGAAATGCCTTTTATCAAAAAACAGTTTCCTCTAAGCAAATCACCTCTCACGCATCGAAACGAGACGCTCGTAGCCTCTGATACTGACAACAATGCTGTCAAGCAAATTTGGACATGATTTTTCTTCACCAAGAGTTTTTTTTAGCAAAAGAGAGGCCATCCTCTTCGATTTCATTTATAGAAATCACACAATCTTCAATTTAGCAAAAGAGAGGTCTGATCTTTAGCAAGAGCTAATCCCCTCCCACCCTTCAAAACGAGATGCTCGTAGCCTCGTCCACAAAATCTTCTCTTTCACTGATGCACAAATGCCGCAGAATTCGACGATAGACGCCTCAGAAACATGGAAATGCACAGTAAACTTTGCTAGCTCAAAGAAGGGCAGTCTCATTTATTCCAGAAAAATACAAAGGAGAACACTGAGGGAACAGTTACTGCTTGTACTACACTACAGCAACAATGCCAGCCGAGCTGGCCTTCTGAACGTATCTATCTACAGCCTGATCAAATATCATAGGCCTCACAGGACTTACAGCAGTACATAAACAGGAGCTTTACCGCTATATATGGCTTACAATTGATTGTGTTACATTTCAGTTCCACATGATTGTCGTCGGGTGTGATAACTTCTACACTCTATACTGAATGAGCTGATATGCTTTATAAAGTTCCTCCAGGAGGATAAGGCGGGCGTTAACCATCTTCATTTCTGAAAAAAAAATCACACGTATGCGTGTTTAGACGTAGTACCAATAATAAGATTAAAGAACACCTTACTTTCAATCGGCAACTCTTATGCATATTTTCATTTTGAAGGACAAAGTCCCTGTTGCCAGATCATCTGTAATACTAGGTGGGAGGCCATGTAAAGGTATCTGACAGGCAAATTTAAGTAATTAAGTTTACTGCATCTCTAGACAATGTATGCAACTGGCTATATTTTTAAGTGACCACAGTATTTTGAATGTTGAGAAGTACAAAACATATATTCAGGAATTTCGGTTACTGAGTTAGCTATGACATACCCATCCATTGTTGTTGTCCAAATGAAGGAAACCGCCATGGCCTCGAGCATTCTTAAACTTGTAGACAGGTCCAGAAGCTGATAATAGAAGTCGAGTAAGACAGTAAGTACAGGCCAGAGAGCAGAGTAAATAATCTGATTTTATTGATTTATTACTCTGAAGATCCATAGCATAACTTGCGAAGAACAGAACAAATAGATTTTGAACAAACATGAATAGAGCTATATTTTGCTTTGAGATGTCAGCACATAAGCATTGGAATGCCAGCTTAATAATACATAGTAGCAATAAACAACTGACAGGTAACAGCATATTTTTCACAATATGGACTGAAACATCTGTGCCATTACATGAAAACAAGCTGAAATTATAACTGTAGTATACATGAATAAAGTAACACATTTACAAAAGGAAATTGCATATGTACATGATTTTTTCTAAGAATACCTTCATAGCCACCGTACACTGGATCTTCAGACAATAAAAGAGGTGTGTCCAGGTCAATAAAACTGCAACCACAAAGGAAGAAGAACCATTTAAGCACCTGGTCTGACAGCCATCATTTCTAGTTTGAACTCCATGCCATCATTTCAATTTTGAACTAAAATCACGACACTTATTATGGAACTGAGGGAGTAATACTTTTTGCAGGGAATTTTCACAATTAACCAACCTGAAACAACCAAGCCCAGCGGCCAGATGACCAGCAAAGCCCATGGCAATCCTAGTCTCGACCATACCACCGATCATAAGTGCAATACCAGCTTTTCTTGCAGCATCAATTACTTCGAGGGCTCCAAGAACCCCCAACTTTGCCAGTTTGATGTTAATAACATGAGCAAGATTTCCATGTATAATTTTCTGAGCATCATGTAAACCACGACAGCTTTCATCAGCAGCAACAGCAACTCTGTATTTCTCCATAGCAGCAATGCTAACATCACGGAGACCTTCCCAGTCATCTCTATGAACTGGTTGCTCAAAGAGTACAGGAGTCACTCCCATTTCTGAAACCAATGAAATAAATAAGTTATAGTACTAAAAACACCATACAACATCACACTGACTGAGATATTAAATAGTGAAAAGATTGAACATAGTGAGAGTACAAACCGTTCAGTCTGTCAAGAACTTCAATTGCTTGGTTTGCTGTGTACCCTTCATTTGCATCCAAGATAAATGAGCAGTCCGGATGGACTAGCCGTATAGCCTTCAGAACTTCTATGTCCGAGTTCAAGTTTTTCCCTACTTTGAGCTTCAGAGTTTGAAACCCTTGTCCTCGATATTTTGCAGCCAATTGAGCAGCTTCATTTGGGGTCACAATTGGAATCTAAATTCAGAAAGAGATGAACTTAGCAATTTTGATTAAGCAAACATAAGCATGCTCAACCCACTGCAGAGGATACTTCGATAACCATACTGTGATGTCTGTTGTCACGGTGTTTGATGCTCCCCCAAATAATCTCCACAAGGGTATGCGGATGCTGTTAGCTACCGCGTCAATCACTGCCATCTCCACTCCTGCTCTGGCCTTTGTTGGAGAAAAGAACAAGCAAATACACATCAGAGGAAGATTCTCTTGTCCAAACAATTTTGGTATCTTTATTGAAAAAAAAACACTTTTGGTATCAGTGGGAGAAATACTGAGAACCAGATAATATATCTGACTAATTTCCAAGAGAAGAAATTAAAGCAGTTGTATCTGGGCTAAAAGGATCAGAATCTAAGAACTGAGAACCAACTTTCCCTTGAAGGTAGGACTTGTCTGATTTTGGATGTATTTCTTTGTTACTCCTTGCTTTTGTTGAGAGTCCCTTAATTACTACTCCCTCCGTAGTGATCTAAACGCTCTTATATTTGTTTACAGAGGGACTATTTATTTAGGGTAAAATTTCTCTATGCAGTTATCATTCATTTTGGGCATGAGCCAGTGGTCAACATCCTCAATCGCTCCAGAGCCATAAAAGGCGATCTCCATCTACATCAAGGCCTAGCACCCCAAAACCAATTCCCCATCCTTCCATCAACATCCTCTAAAAGAACTAACTTCTAAACTCTGAAGTCTGTCTTGTGGAGCAGAATTCCTCAAACTGTCAAATTCCAAAATTGTACCGAAAACTGAACCAAAATTGCTTGCCAAGAGTATGAAGACAAACAGGTGTGGTGGATGTCTCACCGATGCGAAGGCGTGTCCGGGGAGCGCATCGGCGACGTCCTGGAGCACGGCGCCGAGGGGCGCGCTCCGTGCGGCCACGAGCGCGGCGCAGGCGCGTCCGACGGCGGCGAGCGCGGCGGGCTGGTCCTCGGCGGTGACGGAGGGGAGCACGGGGGCCTCGCCCCAGCCGACGGCGCCGCTGGAGAGCTCGACCCGCACGGCGACGTTGGAGACGGCGTCGAGGCGCGAGGAGGCGATGGTGAAGGGCGCGGCGAGCGGCACGTTGAGCGGGCGCGCCTCGGCCGCCGCCACGTCCACCGAGAAGGTCTCCTTGAGGGCGTCGAAGCCGAACGCCTCCATCGGCTGCTGCTGCTGCTGCTGCGGGGTCGGAGGGGATTGGGACGGCGACGGCGAGATGGCGCGGAGGCGGGTGGCTCTCTGGCGGCCGGCGCCGGCGTGGGTGGCTCGAGGGGTGGGGTTGAGGAGGGGCCTCGGGCTGGGAGGCTTCTGGGCGAAGCGGAGAGGGGATGAGGAGGATGTGGCGGAGGAGATGGAGCCGTCCATGGCCGGCAGCGCTGGGAAGCGGTGGCTCGGACGACGTTGACGAGCGATCGAGATTCGCGGGAGGCCGGCCGGGGAGGAGCTGCCGGCCGCTTTCTATATAGGCTTACAGAGTGGTTGGCGCAGTGACCACTGACAACGTGGGGCCGCGTCGTCAGTGGCACGCCGGTGCCGTCGCGGTTATCCCCACTGCTCCTCCGTGACGGAGAGGAGAAGCTGGAGGTGGCGGAGCAGTGCACGGGAGCGGGCCCACACGTCAGCCGATCCGGCTGTGCGTCGAGTGCCAGCTGGGCACGGAACTGCCGGGTGTCGCGACGCTCGGGGCGTGGCTGCATGCGGCGGTGGGGCCCACACGCAGCGGGGCAGGGAGGCTGTTGATGCCGTCGAGGAGCGGCGGAGCGCTCGGTGGCGTGGGGGGCGGGAACGCCGGGCGGTCGCCGCGGCGGTGGCCACCACGTGGGGAAAAGAAGTCCGTCCGTCTGGGGGACCCACGGTGACGGTGCATGCGCGTTCGGCGGACTGTTTGTTTCGTCGCGAGGATCGTCCTCGTGATGAGCACATTGAGCACATGGCATGGGCCCTCGTACTACTGGCACTCGTACGTGATGAAGACCGCTGGGCTCTTCGGTGCCAAGCCCGTACCCATTGTCTCAAAAAAAGAAGTAATTACTTTTTTTGTTCATAGTTAATGATTGATTCTCGCCATCATTTGGAGCACCGCGATCTGCCCCTTGCGGCCTCCAAGGAGGCACCACTTTTGTATGGATCTACTTGTTGATGATAAGCTTGCACTATAGTAGTAGTACTATGTGTACGAAAACAACATCCAACATACACTACAAGAAAATGTAGTATTAGCGACCACACCTATTGTTACCAAGCATTTTGATGCCTATAGATATACTAATTGCAATCAGTTTAGTACAAACTCGGTTACTATAGTCAGCTGTCACGAATGGGTACTATTCAATCATGTGAGTACTTATAGCAACCAGGGAGGAAATTGAAAAAAAAGCCAATCGGCTCCGCTCCAGGGCATCCATCCATCCCCACGCTCGAAGAAAACAGAGGCGAGGCAGAGCTCTTTCCTGGCGGCGGCCGACGGCAAGGCGACTCGCCCCAAATCCCCAAATCAAATCGTCCCTGGCGGCGGCCGACGGCCACGGCGGGTCCTTGCGGAGGGGGCGGCAGAAGGCGGAGGGCCCGTTCCTTCCGGCGGAGGGGGCGGCGGAAGGCGGAGGGCGCGTTCCTTGCGGCAGCGGCGGTCGTGTCCCTTGCGGCGGTGGTGGCAGCGCGGCTGCGTGGGGGAGGGGACGCAGGAGCGGCCGCGATAGCAGACAGGCGCCCGCCGCGTGGTCAACGTACCTAGGCTGCTGCAATAGGCGCCTAGGGTTCCTTCTTCCCCAACCAGCTCTGAAGGAGACGCCCAAGCTCGCGAGATCTCGCTCTCACAGGCTTCAACCCGTAAGAATGATCTCCCCTTTGTCCTTGCCTCCTTCCCAGTGTCTCTCCATTAATTTGCTTGGAGTACTTGATGGCTAAATCATGCACTTCAAGTGTTTGTGGAAATGTGGAAGTAAAATATACATGTAGCATTTACTTTGTAATTTGAAAACTGGCTTGGCCTATGATGTAGAGTTCGGTTTTGTGATTTGAATATAATGTTTATAGCATTAGGACTTGTAGTATAATGTTTTCCAAGGATATACTGTTCTATGAAGGCTGTCTTTGTATAATGTTGTAGTAGAATGTTTGAAGACTGTCCTTGTATACAATTCTAGTACAACATTATACAGTTCCTTGGACTGTTGCTGCTGTGATATTATATTCTAGTACAACATTATACAGTTCCTTGTATATTGTAGGTAATGTGGTTATGTTGTTATATTTTACATTTCTAGTACTATTTTGGTTCACTTGTAGAGTGCTTGTGCAGGAAAAGATAGAGTATGGATAAGAGTTGGATGAGGTTGCCTGATAGGTTTTCAAGCGATTACGTTTCAGGGGTGAATGCATTCATTGATTTTGCTTGTCAACATAACAACGGCAATGATAAAATGCGTTGCCCTTGTGAAACTTGTATGAATATAAGTCAGCAGAGTGTTAGTCAAGTTCGAACCCATTTGTTATTGTATGGTATACAAACTTCGTACACAAAATGGGTATTCCATGGAGAACAAGTTAGCAATGATGAAGACCAAGTTGATGAGTCACTTGAAGATGAGGAAGATGTTGATGATTTTGATGGATTTGATATGGTCCAAGATCTGCTAGGAGATATCCATAGAGCCACGTTTGGGGTTGACGAGCAAGATAACCATAATCCTGCTGGAGGTAGCATTCCGGAGCCCAATGAGTCATCAACCAGATTTGACGGCTTGCTCAGAAGTGCACAACGTGAGCTGTACCCGGGCTGCAAAGGTCACTCGGTGCTATCCTTTGTTTTAAAGCTGGTACGCCTCAAAGATCTTAACCATTGGAGCAAAAAATCTTTTGACATGTTACTCAAGCTTCAGAAGGAGGCTTTGCCAGCCGGTAACTCGCTTCCAGCCACGTAATACGAAGCAAAGAAGATGCTGAGAGATCTAGGGCTAGGTTATGAAAGTATTGATGCTTGCAAAAATGATTGTGTTCTATTCTGGAAGGAGCATGAGGACAAGGACGAGTGCCCAGTTTGCAAGGAATCGAGGTGGAAGACACAAAAGGGCAAGGGGAAGCGAGTACCTCAGAAAGTGTTGCGCTACTTTCCCTTAATCCCTAGATTACAACGGCTGTTCATGAACAAGGAAATAGCGTCAGATTTGCGTTATCATAGGGATAAGAGAGTTGTCGAACCAAATGTGTTGAGGGGTCCTCTGGATGGCGATGCTTGGAAACATATGGATAAGAAATATCCCTGGCTGGATGAAGACCCTCGCCATTTGCGGCTCGGGGTTGGCACCGATGGTTTCAATCCATTTGGAATTATGAGTAGCTCATATAGTGTGTGGCCTGTCATTGTAGTTGTGTATAACTTGCCTCCATGGAGAAGCATGAAAGAGCCCTTCCTGCTCATGACATTATTGATCCCTGGGAAGAAGTCATCAGGAAGGGACATTGATGTGTATTTGAGGCCACTGGTAGAAGAACTAAAGCAATTATTTAATCCAGGAGTTGTTACTTTCGACGCTGTTGAAGGAGGTACTTTCAATATGCGTGCAGTATTGCTATGGACTATTCACGACCTTCCAGCACTAGCTTCAGTATTTGGGTATTCTACAATGGGCTACAAGGCATGCCCTGTTTGCCTAGATGGAACCTATTCGCAACCACTTCGAAGCAAAATTGGTTTCTTAGGTCATAGGAGGTACTTGCCTATTCGCCATAGGTGGCGCAAAAGTAAGGCCTTCAATGGTAAGAATGAGAAAGCGTTGCCACCAAAACAACTATCTGGGAAAGGCATTTTTGAATTGCTGCAGAATTTAGATCATCTCCAGGGCTTCAAATACGGAAAACATCCTGGAAATAAGAAAAGGAAGGCATCTTCAAAGGACATGCCAGGGAAAAATTTCACAAAGATGAGCATCTTGTTTGAGCTACCATATTGGAAGGATCTGAAATTGCCACACAATCTTGATGTCATGCACATTGAAAAGAACATTTGTGAGAGCTTATTTGGGACTTTATTAAACATAGATGGCAAGTCCAAGGACACACTTAAGGCCCGCAAGGACTTAGAAGACATGAATATCAGAGCAGATCTACACTTGAATGATACGGGAAGTAGCATAGAAAAGCATCATGCATGGTACACATTAACCAGAGATGAGAAACTTGAGTTTCTGCAATTCCTAGAATCTATTTGCTTCCCAGATGGATTTGCTGCAAATATATCAAAAGGTATAAGTAAAGATGGGAAAATAACTGGGCTGAAGACACACGACTACCATATTCTTCTTCAGAGAATACTCCCGATTGGAATGCGAGGATTTCTGCACAAAGATATCTGTGATGCACTTCTGCAGCTTGGTAGTTTTTTCTGCCAATTATGCTCCAAGACATTGAAGCTGGATATCTTGGATAAGTTGGAACAACAAATAGTAATTGTATTGTGCAAACTAGAAATGATTCTCCCACCTGCATTCTTTGATATTAGCGTGCACTTAGCAGTGCATCTACCACAGCAAGCAAGACTTGGAGGTCCTGTACAATACAGATGGATGTTCTTCATTGAAAGGTAGCGTGTTCTTCATCACATTAGTCCTTCCACCCTTCTACAGTTCTATTAGTGTGTAGAAATGTGTTGTAGTAAGAAAATTTGGGCTGCAGGTTCCTTGGTACTTTGAAAGGCATGGTGAGCAATAGGGCACACCCAGAGGGTTCAATTGCTGAAGCTTATGTTATGAAGGAGTGCTCAACATTCTGCTCCATGTATCTACATGGAATTGAGACAAGGTTCAATAGACAAGAGCGGAATTTTGATGGGAAGAGACAACCACTTGATCGTTTCTCGGTATTCTCAACTAGTTTCCGTGCTTTTGGCCATAGGGATGACCTTATGTTAACACAAGATCAGTATGATTCTCTGTCTTGGTATGTGCTAAATAATTGTGAGGAACTACAAGAATACCTATAGTAAGTATACATGTTATAAACTTTAAGTTATAATTATACATCCTCAACTAGTTAGAAACTCATCCCTCGACATTTCTTTCTAGTGAGCATGAGGATGCCCTACTGGCTGAAGGTGCGGGTAATATTGAAAATAGGCAACGTGAACAGTTTGGTTCATGGCTGCGCCAAAGAGTAAGTCCATGCTATTACTTGAGTTAACTTGCAATGGCTTCGCCAATCATGCTACACCAATCCAGGCAATGGCTTCCATGAGTTAACTTGCATTACTTGTGGAATTTAGGTGATCAATCTGCGCAACCAAGGAGCATCCCTAGTGTCTGACTGTTTGTATGCATTGGCAATTGGACCGCATAAGAGAGTACACAAATTCTCAGGATGCATTGTTGGTGGTGTTAGATTCTTGACAAAGGAGCGTGAAGATGGTCGTAAAAGTCAGAATAGTGGTGTGTGCACAGAGGGCCAACATAAGGGGCAAAATATCACATATTATGGTATTCTTAAAAATATATATGTCCTGGATTACCCCAATGATCGACATGTTGCTTTATTTGAGTGTGAATGGTATGATTTAGAGAGTAACAAGCCTGTGAGGATCGATGACGACTTTGTTAGTGTTAATATAGGAAGCAAGTGGTACCAAGATGACTCCTTTGTACTGGCTAGTCAAGTGAGCCAAGTCTTCTATGTACGTGATACAAAATTGAAGGGAGATTGGCTAGTTGTGCAGAAGGCTCCGCATCGCCATCTTTTCGATCCAGAGGTTTGGAATCAAGTCAATGAAGATGATGCTAGCGAAGATATTGCATTTCAAGAGGAGGAAGCTACCAATGTTTCCATCGATGAAACTTTTGAAGGCAATGTCTCGTGTCGACATGATGTTGCACCAGAAATTGTTACTGATCCAAAAGAGTTGGCATCTTTGAAGGAGAGCCATGTCTCTCAGGATAATTTTGAAGAGGAACCAGAGTAGTAGAATAATATGTGTTGTATCGGGTTACATGTCTCCTATTTCAGGTTATGTTAGACTACATGTGTCCCGTTTCAGGTTATATTAGAATAATGGTGTCATGTTTCAGTGTATATCAGACTATATGTATCCTGTTTCAGGTTATTTCGGATTACTATTGATACTTATGATTTATTTCTGTTGCCACAACATATCTAATTACTATGTAACTCGTGGTTTGTTTCTGTTGACGTAGCAAATCTGATTTCCCTATCTTTCTAATATAAACAATCTGGGTATTGTTCCATTCTTTTAATTCTATGGCAGATGGGACCTGGACGAACAGTTCGCCCACCAAGGAATGCCCCACAATCTCAAGGTCAACATTCTGGGAGTACCTCAGCATCAAAATCCAGGAAGGTGCGTGGGATAAATAAGGGAAAGGGCTTGGAGCGTTTGATCAAAAGGGCAGGTCATCCACTAAACTTGACCATCTCCGAAGAGAGAAGACCTATTGGAGAAAATAATGAACTACTTTCCAGAGAGATTGGACTTCTTACACGGTACCATGCACCTATCCAACGTGCCGGGTGGCATAGTCTTACTGAGGATGATAAGGAGCCGTTGTATGAACTTCTAAAGGTATGTAAGATTATCAAACTTTCGAACTTAGAATATGTGTAGTTTTAACTTTGAGTTCTTTCTTCGTAGCTTAAGTTTGATCTTGATTTCACCCAAGATCATATCAAAGGCTGTGTGGATCTGCTATTCTCTTCAAGCTACAAAAGTTTCCGTCACAAGTGTTATGAACATTATGTAAAATCTGGTGATGATGCTAGAAGCAATCCATATCCTCCCCTTATTGATAATAGAGTTGGAGACTGGATTTGGCTCTGTGATCATTTTGAAACAGAAGAATTTAAGGTATGGTAGTCTTTGAATGGATGTCAACAGTTTTGCATCTATCTTTATCACTCAACCATGCCTTATTTGTTTACAAAATACTACCATATGCAGAAACTGTCCACAATTGGGAAGGCTAACCGCTCAAACCTACCTTATGTTCACAAGAAGGGAACAAAGTCATTTGTAGCGGTTCAACATGAATTAGTAAGTCACTATTACTTATCTTTATCTTGTGTCACAATTGTTGTGAAAGCAGAATATCGAAACTTGTAGCTATCTTATATTCATGTCTTTTGACTTTGAATCTTGTATTATCAGAATTGTGGCGATATCAGACTATACAAGGAGTGTTACTCTAGTGATAAGAAGGGATGGGCATCAGAAGATGCCAGGAATAAACATGTAAGTACCATGTAACAAATTAATTCCTGTTGAGAGAGATTAAGCAATGAGAATACTTAGATACAAATGAGAACTAGAGAGCAAGAAATGGGAGAAATGACCACTAAAACAGACAAAAAATAATAGCTAGAGCTTTAACCGTGCTTGAAACTGTTTCACCATGTGCATGACATAGGTACAAACTTTGAAGTGCCCTGTTTTCTCATGACCTGTAGTAGATGATGCACTATTATTAGGGAGATGTGCATGAAATCTCCCTGACTCAGCAAAGTAAAATACTTAGTATTTCTGTTTAACTTATGCTGGTCACATTTTCTAAAACTCAAACCATAAAGAAATTCAAAAAGGTCATTCAACTCAAACCATAAAGAAGTTCCAGGTGTAAATATTTCTGTCAGCTGAGCTATGCCTTTCTTTGCATAATTTTCTGCAAACAGCATACTGAAAAAATTAATGGAACTGTTTCCTAATTCTACGAACATGAAAACAATTAAATGAGCAATAGTAGGGTAGAAATACTTGCCTGTTTAATCCTTGAGTAGATATATATTGTTAGATATTCCAAACATATGTACGTCAGTTTAGAGTTTCATTCATATACGTGTTTGAGTTTTAGGCCGTTTGGTCCTAGAAGTACCAGTGTGTATGAGTCGTGGAGTCTTTGTAATCAGCTATATAAAGGAGAAAAGCTACAGGGAAGCCGTGGCGGAGGGGAAAAAAAAGATCAATCTGGCGTGTGTGCATGTCGCAAATTTCGAGCTAGTTTTAGCTGTAGGCCGTCGTGTGTTTTTCTTCTAAACAAATTAGCTTCCGGACGTATTTCGGCCGCTTCGTCCTCGTTGTTCCCGGGCGTGCTGCGTCGTCAAGATCGAAGCTGCGCCAACAGATATAACATCTTCCCGTAAAAAATAAATAGATATAACATCTTTCACATCCCCTGGACTGCAATATTTTGTGTCAGAAAGAAAGAGACCAGGATGCCAGATAGGTGACAGCATATTACAACAATAGAATCTACTGGTATTATGATAATACTGGGATGGATTGTAAATCACCAGAGAGAAAAAGAGGCACTTATCGTGCAACCCAAGAGGTAACTCATCTAAAAACATGTTGCCCATCCAAAACCGGTGCCCGATTCTCCTCCACAGGCTGTTGGGCTTGATGGCCGGACCGGGAATATATGATTTCAATTGCCTGGCAGAGAAGGAACATGATCAAGGTGCTCTGATTTAGGTATTATAGGTTCAAAGTTGTTAGTGTTGCATTATACTAATAGTGAATTTGGGTACTTTTAAATACATCATTATGTTGCTGCAATTAAGAATGTAAATGCCTTTCATTTCTTGTATTATTAATGCAGGAAGAAATGTTGCAGAAGCAAAAGGAACCCATAGAGGAGGGTGAAGTACCTTTAACAGAGCAACAGATTTGCGAGCATGTGCTTGGTAAGGCATATGGTTACATCAGAGGTCGGGGTCATGGACCAAAACCAAATAGAAGGGCTTACTCAAGCGCATCAAGCTCAACTCAGCATGTAGTGGAAGAATTGGCCTCTACAAAGGAGATTGTTGCTACACAACAAACTCAAATTGAGGCTCAACAATCTCAACTTGAAGCTCAACAGAAGAAGACTGATTGGCTACAAAGTGTCGTGTCTAACTTGGTTGGCATTTCACCTCCTATGGACGGCACTACTGCAACAGGGCTAGGTTTCACAACTGAGCGGCCAATGCCATCTGACGGAATAGGTATGCAACACATCAATCTCAACTATTTTTGTCATTTTTATTCACTGAAAATATATGTAGCATATTGCTTTTGTTAAAGCATTCCAATTTCTGACACAGGTTTGCTGATGTCTAACACTGTACAAAGGATGTCAAGTTTTCCAAGATCATTTGCAAGGTAATGTTATTTTTCCCATGCTCTGGTACTTTAGATGATGCCTCCTACACCTGCAGCTTGCTTAGATATAACAGTGTACTTGGTATCAAGATCTTCTAATCACGATAGTTCTTGCTAATAATTCTGTAACGGAAAATGAAGATACTCATCATGAATATATGGACTTACAAATTCCAATGTATAGCTAGTAATACATGTATACATTTTCAACAGTCATTTGAGGCCAGGATATAGACCTACTCCAACTTCTTCTTCTGATGGAAATGGTATGATCAGTTTGCCTCTACTTCAAACAATCAAAACACTATGTGATTTGGCAAATTTCTTCATGATCTTAATCTTGATGGCCCAAATTTGTGAATCACAGGCTCTCTGGTGTCGGATGGAGGGTCTAGGTATTCATGATCAGTGCTACCTTCATTTTATGTTGGTTAGTTGCCTTTGTCTACCATCCTTTTCATTTTTCTACTGACATACACAAAGCAATTATAGATTTGGTGGAAAACCAGTAGCTAACAGCAAGTTGATGATTTTCGAGGATCCTTTATAGATTTCTTGTGTTCTCGGTCGTGGCTGATTGTAGATTTTTGTGGTGAAACTTTGGCTGCTGACATGATGGTATTGTGGTTTAGAGACACCACGCCATTATGTCTAGCGTTAAAATGGATACTTTCTTTTTGCGGGTAGAAACAAACAGATTCTACCCAAGTGATCAGTGTATGTGTTAACCTTTAGATTGACTGGATTAAGACTTGAGTCCAGTAGGAAAGTGAAACAAATACGAGTAGATAACAGAAAATATCTAACGAATGATCTTCAGTGGTGCCATCTCTGACGATTTGGCTGATATTTTTAGGGTTGTGCCACTAGATGAAACTTTGGCTGCAGAAATGGTGGCGTTGTAACCTGAAGAAAATAGCTACATATTTCTATGCCTGTTATCATCCACAAATGAGCTTTCATAACTGAGACTGATAGTAGAAATTAAAAGTAGGTAGGTGGCGCACTTTCCTGTGTATGTGTGTAGTTTTTCTTCCTGTCGATGTTGTTGAGCTTCTGAGCTATGGCAAAGCTGATCAAGTGACTGGCAATTTGGTTTCTCCAGCTTAGTTTGTTGGCATGCTTGCAGTCTTTCTGATGTTTCTCATGTCTGATGTTGTTAATGAGATAACATGTGCTCTGGCCACCATTATATAGGAGATGACCTTGGAGGAGCAGCGGAAAGCAATACTCGAGCTAAAGACCGAGAAGAGAAAACTATTGCCTCTGCATTTCTTGCACATCTAGTAGACTATGTTGGATCTAAAGAAAATTCAGTGTACAAATGCTAAATGTAATGTTTGGATCATATTGGGGTTTACTGATTGGATCATATGTTCAGATCAGTACTAAAGATGGTACTGTACTTTGCAAATGCTAGAGTGGTATTTCCTACTTGCGAAACAAAATTCAGATTAGCATGTAATGTTTGGATCTTAAGTGTACAAATGTTGATTATGAACTTCTTATTGTCAAATGTCTAAAATTCTGAGATTTCTTGCATACTGTTAATGTCAGCGTGTGACAATATATTGTACCTATGATATAGTTGCTTTCTCATGCCTGTAGTTACCAAGGTTTACAATTTTTTGGTTACAAAAGATGTCTAGTCTCCAACATGTAGCTGGTCTCTACATTCTTTTAGTCACCAAGCCTTGGCTGGTCACTTGATATCTCTAGCCACTAACCATGTACATGGTGGTTGTACATTTTTAGCAACCAAGTCGTCCATGGTCTCTAGATATCATTAGTCACCAAGTCTCCCTTGGTCGCTAGATGCCATTAGTCACCAGATTTGGTTGGTAGCTATTGGTATGACATTTAGTGACCAGGGTTCTCAATGTTGGTCGCTCAATATCTATAGCGACTAGACTATAGCCACCGCGAAGCGGCCAAGTAGTGTTGGTACCAGTAGACCACCAGCGACCAATTTTGTACTTTTAGCAACCGATCACCTTGGTGGCTAAAACTCATATCTCTAGTAGTGATATAGTCCATAGGTAGTACTCCCTCCATTTCACAATGTAGTGCATCCTCTATCCACGTGCTTCAACTTTGACCGTAAATTTAACTACCAAGACCGATTGCGGCAGGAGCAAAAATTATATCAGTGAATTCGTATTTGAAAGAATTTTTCAATTATATAATTTTTTCTTCCGCCGCAGTTGGTCTCGTTGGTTAAATTTATGGTCAAAGTTGGACCTCGGGAAGCACGGACACATTATATTATGTAATGCAGGGAGTAGTACATATGTAGGATTAGGGATATAGACAGAAAAGCATCACTAATTTCCTCCGCCTCTGGGTCGCAGCACGTGCTTGCAGCAACTAAAATCAATAGAGGTAGGTTTATGTTAGCCTCGTGCACATGCAATAGGCACAGCATTATATTCCGTGAACAATGAACTGACGACAGGCGGCCTAAACTAGTGCCTTCACCAAGAAAGATACATGGGGAAATTTGAAGTGGTTCTCACTCGAAGCATGTGATTCTCGCTCCATGTTATAGTGCCTTGAAGTGGATTTTGAATAATGAAGAAAGCTTTATGTCTTCCTCATGGTGGTTGCATATTTTCAAAAGCAAGACTCACTGCATCTTGCTCGGCAAGGTCGCGCGACCTTGAAAAAGTTCACCATTTATCTCTTCAAATTCAGAAACGGTTGGAGATAACACGTTCAATGCGCCATATATTATTTTCTTTCATAAAAGCGAAGATTTGGTGATCTTATGGTCACTACTTTTGGACAGGCGGTACACGTATTAGAGGAACATACTTACATTGTTGATTGTTTATGGCGATGTATCAAATGGTTCTCCCTCATTCTTGGCAATTACTTATGTTACAAATTACAAAGATGAAATTCACATCGGATGACCATCCACACAACTAGTTTAGCTCAACTAAGGAAACTGAAGAAAAAAAGAGAGGTGACATTCCTCTTGCTCTATAAGATTCCACATATTCATCATTTTGTTTGTAGCACAAATAAATAAATAAATAAATGAATAAGGCAACGCCACCTCTCTTTTGGTTCAAGCAAGACTGGCTGCATCTTGCTATGAGCTTAAAAGTAGTAGCAAGGGCAGTTTAAGTGTCCACGGCGATCTTCTTCTCCATCTCCTCGATGCGATCACATAAGAGCTCATGATGAATTAGTGAATCGTACTCCCTCCGTCCGGAAAAACTTGTCCCTCAAATGGATGTATCTAGCACCAAGTTAGTGCTAGATACATTCATTTGAGAAACAAGTTTGGGACAAAAAATTTCGGACGGAAGGAGTAGCATATATCTCAAGCTGGCGGACTCGATCATCGATGGCATGAGGATAGGGATGAGGAGTGTTGTTGAATCTTGCAAGAAATTTCTTTCGTCTCGGGGGCTGCATGGCGATGCGGGCGCCAATGATGAACTTATTGTGTCACTTGGAGTTCTCCTATTGGATGTCCTTCAACAAACCATGGATAGTGCAATAGTCCATGACGCAACCATGGATGGTCGTTGAATTGCTCTTGACAGAAGAAACGCGATCACCGGTACTAATGATTTTTACTGATCCGATACCCGGCTTTTTGGTTGCTTCCTCTTCCTCTTTATCCTCCGGCTCTTTCCATTAAACGAATATCGTCTGGAAATCTGAATTAAATCCATAAAAATGTGGGTATCACTGTCAAGTTTAAGACTTAAACCTTATGGACGTATGTTCAATGGGTAGATCCGGCAAGCAACAAAAGATTTAGAACGCAGCACGTGGCTTGCAAAGACTAAAATATAGATGTAGGTTTTCGTCGTGGAGCAAGTGAAGTGAGCAAGACCATCGTCCTTTGTCCTTGCCACTGGGCGAACACACAAACACATTTAGCACATGTCCTAGCCTTAGCTGCCGCTGGGCCCTAGCTTGTAAGACCGGCTGTTCAGTGTTAAGTCCGTGCGTACCGTTCAGACCACTTGTTAATCAGTCGGCATTGTCACCTGAGTCGATGACCCACAATCAAAGTAAGTAGCACTACTACTAGTAGTAACTTGCTTTTTCATCTGTCAAAGTAATTAATTTGTTTGTTTATGTCGTTGCCGCCGGACAGGCTTAGTTAATACTACTAATTGATTGTGGTCATCAACGGGAGCACAGCGATCTGCCCCTTGCAGCCTCCAAGGAGGCGCCACTTTTGTGTGGATCCAGACATCAAGTTGTTGATGATAAGCTCGCACTATATGAGTACTATGTGCACGAAAACTACATTCAACATATAATCCATAGGTAGTGTACCTATTGTAGGATCAGGGGTTTAGACAGAAAAGCATCGCTATTTTTCTCCGCCTCTGCGCCGCAGCACGTGCTTGCAACAACTAAAATCAATATAGATGTAGGTTTAGGTTAGCCTCGTGAACATGGAATAGGCACATCATTATTTTCCGTGAACTGTCTGCAAGTGGCCTAACTAGTGTCTTTACCTTGATAAAAACAGCGCTTATATTTAGACCCATCTGAATATCTGATCATGATACAACCTTTGATCGGAGGGTTGTGGATTGTGCGAGTGGCCAGAGGTAGATAGTATATGCGGAAATTTGAAGTGGTTCGCAGTCGAAGCATGTGATTCTAACTCAGCTCCATGTTATAGTGCCTTGAAGTTGATTTGCATAATTAAGAAAGCTTTATGTCTTCCTCATGGTGGTTGCATCTTTTCAAAAGTAAGACTCGCTGCATTTTGCTCGGCAAGGTCGTGTGCGCCCTTCAAAAGGTCACCATTTATCTCCTGAAGCTCTTGGAGATAATGTGTTAAACGTGCCATATATTATTTTCTTTCATAAAAGCAAAGATTTTGTGATCTTTTGGTCACTACTTCTGGACAGGCGGTATACACATTAGAGGAAACATACATACATTTGTAAATTGTTTATGGCGATTTATCGAATGGTTCTCCCTCATTCTTGGCAATTACTTATGTTACAAATTAGAAAGATGAAATTCACTTCGGATGACCATCCACACAATTACTTTAGCTCAACTAAGGGAACAAAAGAAAAAAAAAGAGAGGTGGCATTCCTCTTGCTCTATAAGATTTCACATGTTCATCATTTCGTTTGTAGCACAAATCAATAAAAATGGCAATGTCACTACTCTTTTGGTTCAAGCAAGACTCGCTGCATCTTGCCATGAGCTTAAGGCTAGCTTCAAGGGCCGTTTAAGTGTCCTCAACGATCTTCCTCTCCATATCCTTGATGCGGTCACATCAAAGCTCACGATGAATTAGTGAATCGTTGGCATATATTTCAAGTTGGTGGACTCAATCATCGATTGCACGAGGATGAGGTGTAGTTGGAGTCTGCAAGAAATTTCTTTTGTCTCGGGGGCTGCATGGTGATGCGGGCGCCAATGATGCGCTTACCGTGTCACTTGGAGTTCTCTTGTTGGTGTCCTTCAACGAACCATGGATAGTGCAATCGTCCATGATGCAACCATCCACGGCTGTCAAGTACCGTGGATGGTTGCATCATGCTTGCTTGCTTGCTCTTTCTCTTTCTCATTTGGCATATATCTCAAGTGGGAAGAGCAAGCAAGAAGACGATATTCCCGGCTTCTTGCTTGCTTGCTCTTCCTCTTTCTCCTTTGGCTCTTCCCACTAAACGAATATCGTCTGAAAATATGAAAGAAATCTAGAAAAATGCGAGTATCAGTGTTAAGTTTAAAACTTAAACCCTGATGAGCTGGTTCCACCACAAGGAACCTAACTGTGTGCCTGAAAACTACATCCACGTATGTTCAACGGGTAGGTCCGGCAAGCAACAAAAGATTTAGAACGTAGCACGTGCCTTGCAAAGACTAAAATGTAGATATAGGTTTTCGTCGTGGAGCAAGTGAGGTGAGCGAGACGATCGTCCTCTATGTCCTTGCAACTGGGCGAACACAGAAACACATTTAGCACATGTCCTTGCCTAGCTTAACTGCCGCTGGGCCCTAGCTTGTAACATGTGTGCGTGACTGAGACCAGAGTATCTCCAGCCGCGTCCCCAGCAGGCCCCCGAGGCCGTTTTTTAGCGCCGGCGCCGAAAAATCGGCCCAGTCGTGTCCCCACGAGTCTGTTTTTCACCGGATTGGGCCAAAATTGGCGCCGGCGCACCCAACCCGAACCCGGCGCGCTGGGGGGCGCCCGGGGGCGCCAGCGAACGTTTTGGCGCAAAAGAGTAGTGGGACCGGCGCGTCAGCGAGACGAAGGCTGGTCGTCCTCATCGTCTCGGTTTTCCCGCGGGGAATCAATGCCAAGGCTGCCGCCGGTCAGCTTGCCATTGATTCACGGGCGGCGAAGTGCGGCGACGCCGCCCCGCCTTCCGCCACGCGTTTGCATCACCGGGAGGATGATGGGATGGTCATCCTCATCTTCCTCCTCCTCCTCTCACTCCACTACCGGAGAACGGTCCTACCCCGACGGCCAAACCTATGCCTACGGCTGCTGTCGGCCTAGTTTGAGATATGACGACAGCCCAGTCCTGGCCGTCGGCCTACCCTGTCCGTCGGGTTACACGGAGCTATGCCGACGGCAGCCATCGGCACAGAACGGCTGTCGCCGTAGATTCAGACATGCCGACAGCAGCCGTCGGCATAAACCAGTCGTCGGCATACCCGTGGGCCCGGCGACCCCGCCCGTGACTGGCGGCTAACGCCGTCAACCCTATGCCGACGATCGGGACGGGCGGCCGTCGGCATATCTCCGCATGCCACGTCACCGATCCGCGGCGTAGGTATGCCGACGGCAGCCGTCGGCATAGGTGCCACGTCACCGATTCGCGGCACGGCGCCTCCCAAAACCCTGCCATTTCTATGCTATATATTTTTTTACATGCGTTTTTTTTCATATGTTTTTATGCTTTTTTTACATATGTTTTTATGCTTTTTAATATGTTTTTATGCTTTTTATGTATTATATGAATATATATGTAGTTTGTTATTTTTTCCATAGATTATGAATATATATATAGTTTGTATTTTTTTTCGAGCACATTAATACTGTGTCGTCATGTTCTTTTGAATATATAGGTCCTTATATATTATTAAAATCAAAAACAGTTATGCGACAGAAGTTTAGTGGCGGTTGCAAACGCCCGGCACCCGTCTCCGGAGTGTGACCCCCTGACGTCCGCGGTGTGCCCCCCTCACGGACGGCACCGCCGCCAGCATCTGGAGGGCGGAAAGAGCCGCATCGGGTCTATACGGAGGGGACGTTGCTCCCAAGTGTTTCTATGGGATGACCTACCACAACCGGGTGGTGTTGTGGCATGTTAGAAGAGGCGGCACGCATCTCTGGGGCGTGGCCCCCTAACAGACGGCGCCGCCGCCGGCACCTGGAGGGGGAAAACGGACGCATCGGGTCTACACGGAGGGGATGTAGCTGTCGGTTTGGCCCGGATGTTGCTCCCAGGTGTCCCTCTGAGCTGACCTGACACAACCGGGTGGAGAGGTCCACTGTTCAAAGCCTGTCCGTGGAAAGCCAAAGGGCTAGATCTCGTGGTCAACCGCCCCAGGGTTAGGCGGGACGGTGGCCCTGGGGAGGGGGGGTAGCAATGCCACCAGAGCATCGCACCGGCCCCTCATACATGCGGGGTGGTGTGGTGGCATGTCCGAAGAGGCGGCACGTGTCTCCGGGGTTTGGCCCCCCTCACGGACGGCGCCACCGCCGGCACCTGGAGGGGGGAAACGGATGCGTCGGGTCTACACGGAGGGGATCTTGCTGTGGGTCTGGCCCGGATGTTGCTCCAAAGTGTTCCTATGGGCTGACCTAACACAACCGGGTGGAGAGGTCCACTCGTCAAATCCCGTCCGTGCAAAGTCAAAGGGCTAGATCCCGTGGTCAAACGCTATAGGGTTAGGCGGGACGGGGGCCCTGGGGGGGGGGGGTAGCAATGCCACCGGAGCGTTGCACCGGGCCCTCATACATGCGGGGTGGTGTGGTGGCATGTCCGAAGAGGCGACACGCGTCTCCGGGGTGTGGCCCCCCTCACGGACGGCGATGACACGGTAGTAGACGTTCTGCGGTAACGATGCGGCGTGAATATTATTAAATACTCGGAGCGCGATAAAATCATGAGTTTTTTACACGACGTGGGCACATGTGCTATAGGACCGATGGCAATTTTTCATAATTTTTCGTGATGGAGAAGTATCTGAACACTTCCCTCTACGCGGATTGCTCTTCGCGCGTCTACGACTGTGGCCGGCGGCCTCCGGGGGCTAGCATGCCGTCAAATCTTGCGTAGGCGGCCTCTCACAAGTCTGGAAGTGTTGTGGCGGTTGCAAATGCCCGACACGCATCTCCGGGGTGTGGCCCCCCTAAGGGACGACGCCGCCGCCGGCTCCTGGAGGGGGAAAACGGACGCATTGGGTCTACACGGAGGGGATGTAGTAGTCGGTTTGGCCCGGATGTTGCTCCCAGGTGTCCCTCTGAGCTGACCTGACATAACCGGGTGGAGAGGTCCACTGTTCAAAGCTCGTCCGTGGAAAGTCAAAGGGCTAGATCTCGTGGTCAACCGCTCCAGGGTTAGGCGGGACGGGGGCCCTGGGGGGGGGGGGGGGTAGCAATGCCACCGGAGCGTCGCACCGGCCCCGCATACACGCGGGGTGGTGTGGTGACATGTCCGAAGAGGCGGCACGTGTCTCCGGGGTTTGGCCCCCCTCACGGACGACGCCACTGCCGGCACCTGGAGGAGGGAAACGGACGCGTCGGGTCTACACGGAGGGGGGATCTTGCTGTGGGTCTGGCCCGGATGTTGCTCCAAAGTGTTCCTATGGGCTTACCTAACACAACCGGGTGGAGAGGTCCACTGGTCAAATCCCGTCCGTGCAAAGTCAAAGGGCTAGATCCCGTGGTCAAACGCTATAGGGTTAGGCGGGACGGGGGCCCTGGGGGGGGGTAGCAATGCCACCGGAGTGTCGCACCGGGCCCTCATACATGCGGGGTGGTGTGGTGGCATGTCCGAAGAGGCGGCACGCGTCTTCGGGGTGTGGCCCTCCCTCACGGACGGCGATGACACGGTAGTAGACATTGTGCAGTAACGATGCGGCGTGAATATTATTAAATACTCGGAGCGCGATAAAATCATGAGTTTTTCACACGACGTGGGCACATGTGCTATCGGACCGATGGTAATTTTTCATAATTTTCCGTGACGGAGAAGTATCTGAACACTTCCCTCTACGCGGATTGCTCTTCGCGCGTCTACGACTGTGGCCGCCGGCCTCCGGGGGCTAGCATGCCGCCAAATCTTGCGTAGGCGGCCTCTCAAAAGTCTGGAAGTGTTGTGGTGGTTGCAAACGCCTGACACGTGTCTCCGGGGTGTGCCCCACTCATGGACGGCGCCGCCGCCTGCACCTGGAGGGGGAAAACGGACGCGTCGGGTCTACACGGAGGGGATGTAGTTGTGGGTCTGGCCCGGATGTTGCTCCCAGGTGTTCCTATGGGCTGACCTGATACAACCGGGTGGAGAGGTCCACTGGTCAAAGCCCGTTTATGGAAAGTCAAAGGGCTAGATCTCGTGGTCAACCGCTCCAGGGTTAGGCGGGACGGGGGCCCTGGGGGCGGGGGGTAGCAATGCCACTGGAGCGTCGCACTGGGCCCTCATACATGCCGTACGGTGTTGTGGCATGTCCGAAGAGGCGGCACGCGTCTCCGGGGTGTGGCCCCCCTCACGGATGGCGCCGCCGCCGGCACCTGGAGGGGGGAAACGGACGCGTCGGGTCTACACAGAGGGGATGTAGCTGTGGGTTTGGCCCGGATCTTGCTCCCAGGTGTCCCTTTGGGCTGACCTGGCACAACCTGGTGGAGAGGTCCACTGGTCAAAGCCCGTCCACGGAAAGTCAAAGTGCTAGATCTCGTGGTCAACCGCTCTAGGGTTAGGTGGGACGGGGGCCCTGGGAGGGTAGCAATGCCACCGGAGCGTCGCACCGGCCCCTCATACATGCAGGATGGTGTTGTGGCATGTCCGAAGAGGCGGCACGCGTCTCCGGGACGTGGCCCCCTCACGGACGGCGGCGCCGCCGGCACCTGGAGGGGGGAAACGGACGCGTCGGGTCTACACGGAGGGGATGTAGCTGTGGGTTTGGCCCGGATGTTGCTCCTAGGTGTCCCTTTGTGCTGACCTAACACAACCGCGTGGAGAGGTCCACTGTTCAAAGCCCGTCCGTGGGAAGTCAAAGGGCTAGATATCGTGGTCAACTGCTCCAGGGTTAGGCGGGACGGGGGCCCTGGGGGGTGGCAATGCCACCGGAGCGTCGCACCGGCCCGTCATACATGCGGGGTGGTGCAGTGGCATGTCCGAAGAGGTGGCACGCGTGTCCGGGGTTTGGCGCCCCTCACGGACGGCGCCACCGCCGGCACCTGGAGGGGGAAACGGACGCGTCGGGTCTACACGGAGGGGATCTTGCTGTGGGTCTGGCCCGGATGTTGCTCCAAAGTGTTCCTATGGGCTGACCTAACACAACCGGGTGGAGAGGTCCACTGGTCAAAGCCCGTCCGTGCAAAGTCAAAGCCCAACCGCCGCCGACACCTGGAGGGGGAAACGGACGCGTCGGGTCTACACGGAGGGGATGTAGCTGTCGGTTTGGCCCGGATGTTGCTTCCAGGTGTCCCTCTGAGCTGACCTGACACAACCTGGTGGAGAGGCCCACTGTTCAAAGCCCGTACATGGAAAGTGAAAGGGCTAGATCTCATGGTCAACCGCTCCAGGGTTAGGCGGGACGGGGGCCCTGGGGGGGGGGGTGTAGCAATGCCACCGGAGCGTCGCACCGGCCCCTCATACATGCGGGGTGGTGTTGTGGCATGTCCGAAGAGGCGGCACGCGTCTCCGGGACGTGGCCCCCCTCACGGACGGCGCCGCCGCCGGCATGTGGAGGGGGGAAACGGACGCGTCGGGTCTACATGGAGGGGATGTAGCTGTGGTTTGGCCCGGATGTTGCTCCCAGGTGTCCCCGCACGAAGCATCTCCCTCCGACGGACTTGGATCCGCCTGCGCCCCCACCCCCACCCCCCGTCGACGACCCCCCTCCCCCTTCAGTCACCTGACCTACTAAGCTCCAGATCAAGCACGCGAGGCGGCGGCCATGCGCTCCTAGACCCGCGACCAGGCCGCGGCCTCGGCGGATGAAGCTGCTCGAGTTCGGCGCCTCCCCTCCCCTCCCCTATGTGTGGTTCCGGGAGAGGAGAGGGCCGAGCGGCGTTAAAACATAAAAAACATGAAAAAGGAAAAATATAACTATAAAAAACATCAAAAAATTTATATGAAATAGAAAAACATAAAGAAGAAAAAATATAAACTATTAAAAACATTAAAAAATAAAAAAATAACTATGCCTACGGCTAAGCCGTCGGCATATGTGCCACGTGGCATCGCTAGATATGCCGACGGCTTAGCCGTCGACATAGTTGCCCTTATCCATCCGCGGTCGCCCCTCCACCACTCATTCCTCCCCGACCCTAGAGCCCGACCCGCGCCGCCGCCGACACTTAGTTTAAAATATGGATGAATTGATGGATATTAGTAAGTTTTGTGTTTGGTCAAGTTAGTGTTAGATGGAAGCAATTCAAGGCACTTGGTTTCTAAAATACTTAATGAAGCTTTTTTTTTTTACAATTTGACATGTTGTTTCATGTTCATTCATAATGTTGTGTCAATGCTTAATGTGAGGTGATGACCTAATTTTTTTCACTCGGTGTAATTAATAGGATTTGTGGTGTTCCATCTTCGTGGAGTGATCGTCGACGTTGGAGGTGTTGGTCCACGATCGTCCCTCTCCTTTGATCGACTACATCGGAGGGTGAGCAACAATTCCATGACCTCGCCCACTTTTTTTCCATGTCACTAGATTAAATTTTCACATCAAGTCGCGTAACCTAGGTCTCCCGTCCGAAAGGGTTGCATCGATAAATATGCATTCAATTGCATATTTATCACCGCAGCTCTTTCGGATTGTCCAGCGCTTTCCGCGGACAGCCCGAGGATGTGTAGATTGGGTACGTTGTTCATGCTCTACCCCGTTCCGAGACAGGATTTCGGCGGCGCCTCCCTGTTGTTCTCTGGATGCACATTCTCTCGGCATTTTGCTGAGACGTGTATTTGGAGAACAACGGGGAGGTGCTGCCGAAATTTTGTCTCGGAATGGGGTAGAGCATGGACAACGTACTCAATCTACACATTCTCGGGTGGGATTAGGACCCATCTTTACCTATTAGAGATGTAGGTGGATTAAATGTCGTTTCTCGTCAAGCTTGTAAAAAATAAAATATTGATGTGACTAATTTAAATGAATCCTTAATTTTGTTGTGTGGCTTCCAATAAAGCAGATATGGCAGATAATCAGTGGATGTATAGTGGGTTTTTTCGTCGGAATCAAGTAACAACAGAGTGGGTCGAGAAAACTGATGTGTTTTTGAAAGAGATATTCCGTAGTCCAATGAGGGTGGTGCCAGAATGCCTGTGTGCCAAATGTAAGAGACGTATCCGCAGAGATAAGAGGGAGATGACTAAGCACCTTCGGACACATCGATTTATGCCCAACTTTAATATGCCGATAAACTTTGCCCAGCGGGACCGTGGTAGAGAGGATGTGATACGACAACGCGTCGCTGGTTATGAGGACGATGGGGTTAGATACATGCTAGATGATGTCTTTGTTGCACAGCCGACACCTCCGTCACATTCAGCCAATGAACGGGAGGAGCCGGAGGAAACCGCAAAGGCCTTCCTGGAAATCTTGGCCTCGTCAAAGAAACCTCTCTATGAGGGTGCCAAGCTGTCTGTGCTGGATGCCATCTCGCAACCGATGGCAGTCAAGGCTGAGTACGGCTGTAGCCGAGGTTGCTTCGAAGCATTTCTGGGAGTATGGGCTAATAGCCTGCCTGAGGGCCATGAACTGCCGAAAACCATGTAAGCTACGAAGAAAATCATGAAGGCGCTCTCCATGGACTATGAGAAAATACATGTTTGTCCAAAGAATTGCCTTTTGTTTAGGCATGAGTATGCGGATGATAAGTACTGTAGGAAGTGCAGTTCCTCTCGGTATATTGAGGTGGTCGATAAGCATGGTCAGAAGCAGCAGCTAAAAATCCCTGTGAAGGTTCTTCGGTATCTTGATTTTATAAAAAGATTGCAGCGCCTTTTCGTCACCGAGGAGTCTGCCAAAATGATGAAGTGGCACAAGGAAGGGAAAAGGTACAATCCAAAAAAATTGTACATCCATCAGAAGGTGAAGCATGGAAGTCATTCGATATAGAGTACCCGGAGGAAGCAGCCGAGGCTGGGAATGTCAGAATTGTTATAACAGGTGATGGGTTCAATCCATATGGTATGTCGTCTAATCCATACAGCTGCTGGCCCATATTTGTTATTCCACTCAATCTCCCTCCCGGCGCCATAATGCAACGCAAGACCATGTTCCCGTCGCTTATAATTCCGGGGCCTGAATATCCGGGGAAGAATTTGAGTGTGTTTATGCAGCCGTTGGTGGATGATTTGCACCATTCTTGGTACTTCCCGAGGTTGACATACGACCGGCATCTGCAGAAAATTTTCTTGATAAAAGTTTGGCTACAATATTGCATGCATGACTTTCCCGGCTATGCCCTATTCTACGGATGGTGTACAAGTGGAAAGATGCCTTGCCCAGTGTGCATGCAGGCCTTGATTTTCATTTGGCTGAAGAAGGGTGGCAAGTATGTTTCCTTTGACCTGCATCGACAGTTCCTCCCTCCAGACCATCCTGATAGGGAAGACAAGAAGAACTTCAAAAAAGGCAAAGTTGTCCATGAAGTAAACGAGATTCCAACCTTTTGTGGTGCGGATGTTCTTGCTCAGCTAAAAGCTCTTAAGCCTGCCGGTGAAGGGAAAGACAAAGGCAAAGGCAAAGGCAAAGCCACAGGCGAAGACGAGGGCGAGGGCAAAGGAAAAGGTAAAGGGAAAAATGTTTTGAAGGATATGGTGAGACGCACAACTGGACTCACATTACCCCCTTCACGCAGCTTCCCTATTTCAAGGACCTCAAACTTCCATACAACATCGACGTGATGCACACCGAAAAGAATGTCGCAGAGTCCCTTTTTCACACGATCCTCAACATTCCTGATAAGACAAAGGATAATGTTAATGCTAGAGTTGATCAACAGAATATTTGTGATAGACCACGTCTACACATGCAGCCTCCCACAGGCAGTCGAAAATCTTGGTTCAAGCCAGATGCTGACTTCGTACTTAAAAAGGATCATAAGATGGAGGCATTCAAGTGGCTGAAATACGTCGTGAAGTTCAATGATGGTTATGCGTCGAATATAAGTAAGGGGGTCAATCTTTCAACGGGCAGAGTGACCGGGCTCAAGAGTCATGACTATCATGTATGGATTGAGCGGATTATGCTGGTGATGGTTCGGGGCTATGTTCCCGAGCGTGTCTGGCGTGTGCTTGCGGAGTTAAGCCATTTCTTCCGCACGCTTTGTGCTAAAGAAGTATGTCCTGAGAAGAAAAAAGAAATGCATAAGAATGTGCCGGAGTTGATATGCAAGCTAGAGAAGATCTTCTCGCCAGGCTTCTTTAATCCGATGACACATCTCATTTTGCACCTCGCGAACGAGGTATTGTTGGGGGCCCCTGTGCAGAATCGTTGGCAGTACGGCCCTGAGAGACAGAACAAGCATCTGAGACAGAAATGTGGAAACAAAGCTAAGATTGAAGCTTCCATAGCTGAGGCGGTTATCCTAGAGGAGGTGGCAGACCTCAGGACAGCCTACTATCCGGATCATGTTCCCACGTTGCACAATAAGGTGTCTCGATACAATACAGAAGAACCCAAGTATAAACCCAAGTTTCCTCTATTCATCGGGCAAGGTGGCAGGGCTGGATGCTCGACACCTTATCTCATGCCATGAGATGAGTGGGAGGATGTCATGTTCTATATCTTGCACAACATCAAGGAAGTTGAGGATGAGTGGATGAGGTAATACCTTTTTACCATTCTTTTAGTCAATTCATTATGTTCACTTTGCCTAGTTCTTATACCACTTTTATTATTGTAGTCGATTCGTTGAAGAAGAGTGGACGGGAATGCTGCCTCCGACTGAAGCGAAGGCACTTGCTCTTCTCCGAAAGGGTACTGATGGAAGGAAAAATTTCGTTGCGTGGTTCATGGAGAAAGTAATTTTTCACACTTCACTATTACCTATTTAAATTAAACTCATGCACCCTATAATTTCATTAAACTCATGCACCCTATAATTTCAATTAAACTCATGCGCCCTATAATTTAAATTAAACTTGTAGGGAAATGATCCGACTGAATCAATGGATGAAGAATTGAGATGGGTTTCCATGGGTTTTGACCCTTCCGTCATGACATGCCAAAAGTATGATGTGAATGGGTATCGCCTCCATATAGAGGAGCACCAGAACAGTCGGCCTGATCCCAAAACCATAAATACCGGAGTCTTCACTGAAGGAGATAATAAAGTAGATTACTACGGAAGGGTAGGAAAAATATACGAGCTTACATTCAAACGTGGCCGCGAACACCTAAGTCTCACTGTGTTCAAATGCCGATGGTTCGACCCCAAAAAGGGTCTGAGACATATGCCTTCTGTTGGTTTAGTTGAAGTTAAACCATCAACCGTCTATGCCGGAGCTGATCTCTTTATCGCCGCTACCCAGGCCACACAAGTATATTATCTGCCTTACCCATGTCAGAAAGAGTACCTAAAGGGTTGGGAAGTTGTGTTCAAGGTGTCGCCACATGGTAAGCTACCGGACCCGAACGATGATGATTACTACAACATAAACCCCATGACATACGAGGGAGTGTTTTATCAAGAGGAACATGATGACGTGGTCGGAAACAACGAGGATGATGACTTGGGTTATGTTGACCTGGACCCAAACGACGACGACGCACGGATTGATGGCGAGGCAGTTGTGAATCAAAGATACATAATTATGCTTGAAAAGTTAAATGAAGACGCTGACGATGAGGAAGAGCCTCCACCTCCGTCAGACAACGAAGAAGATATGCGTGATAGTGATGATGAGACCGGTTCACAAATAGATTACAACAGTGATGATTCATATGGGTTCTAGAAAATGTACGTTCTTTTAATGATCATTACAATAGTATGCTTAATGTGCTCTTCTGTTATTAATGTTTTTCCTGTATGCTTGTTTATTTGATATCCTTACTAATTGTTTATTCTCTTCTCAATGCAGGTTTGCTAATCATGGGCAAGTCCAGCGGCGCCAGTTTCCTCAGAAAATTCAAAGGACTTACTCGGAGTGGACGAGCCCACAAGGTTCCCTCCCGACTACGCGAGGATGACACCTCACAGGGAGGTGGAGGGGTTGGGGGAGGAGACCCTAGAGGAGGAGGCGGTGGGGGAAGAGCCCCTAGAGGAGGAGGCGGTGGGGGGAGAGGTAGCCGGAGCAAAAAACTCCGGGCCGTGTCCGAAATAGGAGGGTCTTCTTCGATGCCCTCCTATACAGAGGCACCTTCTGAGTCTGAGGAGGAGGAGTATGTTCCTGATGGTGAGGAGGAGGAGGGCGAGAAGGAGGAGGCCGAGGAGGAGGGTGAGGAGGAGGGCGAGGAGGGTGGTGGAGGGGAGGTTGATCCCGAGTTGTGGGGTGACTTGCCACCTGGTGCTCCGCAGGGGTGGCTGCGTGGTAATGCCGGACTACCTACACCACCTTCTATCGAGGCGCACAAGTGGCTCATTGAACCTGCGGGGACAGATTAAGTGCCTCTTCATCATATTTTCAACACATGACAACATTTTCTTATTGTACACATGGCAATCCTTTGATTCTTTTGCAGAAACTGGATCCTTCGCGGAAAGGGCCGTAAACCGAACGGCCTTATCACTGTCCTGTTGAAGGAGTTTTAGCCTGGCCTATTCTGGCCGTGGCCAGACAGGGACCCGTAGCTGCGGGTTTTGGCCACGAGCTGGGCCCACTACGAGGCTTGCAGCAACGCGGAGGACGGAACGGCCGCTAAGGCCGTGATCACCAAATTTTGGGTAAGTTCTCTTCTGAATCACTTGTCTTCAGTTTCGTTCATAGTTTATCATTGAATCACTCAACTCATGCCTTGTTTGCTTCTGGTTTATGCATGATTGCAGCAACTCTATAGAGTTCTTGACGAGCACAAGGCCAGAGCCGATGTAGTCTTGCTTGCGGCTGCGAAGAAGAAAGCTCGTCAGTTGTAGTACGAGGTGCGCTGGGTTGCCATCTCGCAGTACTACCACATCTACCTGCAATAAAAGATGACCAAAACTCAAGCGCAGAGGCAACGACTTACCTTGAACAGGGAGCAGTTCATGATGGTAACTATTACTAACTTATCATTGTTTCAAGCAGTCAACTATATGTTTCGTGCTCACATGTCATGCTTCCAAAATTTGCATAGGTTGTTCCTCGTTGGTGCTATGGAAGGCATGATGGATGGGCGAGTTTGGTGGATAGGTGGCTCGGCGACGATGCAGAGTTTGCTGCCAAGAGCATCAAGGCCCGGGCTAACCGTGGAAAAGACGGGACACACGACCAAGGAAACAGGAACCACTGGGGCTTCAAGGCCATGAAGGTATATCTATATGCATGATGCATTTTTGTTCTTCTTTACCGTCATGTTCTTATGTATGGCTAACTTCTGTTTGACGTCGCAGGAGGACAAGTTGAAGAGGCCGCTCTCAGACATTGAGTCGTGGAATCTGGCCCGCGAGCGGAGTCATCCCAAGGAGGGCGAGAGCCAGTACTACGGCAAGACCGAGAAGCACCTGGAGTCTTACACTCAGCACTATCAGAAGTTGCATCCGGATTTTCCTGTTCCTGAGGTCGCCCAGTCTCAGATCGACGACACGGCGGTGGTGGCCATCCAGGGGAAGTCACATGGCCGGTATCCGTGTTTCGATGGCTTGATAACTCCTTCGATCTCGTACACACGGCTTCGGTCTACCAACCCGAGCCAGTTAGAGAGTACGGGGCGTTCACAGACTCCCTTAGCCCGCCAGCATGCTGTAAGTACTTCCCCTTTATCTTTTTCTCTCTAGCATTCTCAGTTCATTTTCAGCATTGCTCACTTAGAAACAACCTAAATTATGTAGGCATATAAGGCCTTTGTCGAGCATAGGAATCTCGAGGTGCGAGAGTACTTGCAATGAGTGAAGGCAAATGATGATTACAACCGTCAGATGATGGCGGTTAGTTTTGCCCTCTTAAAACCAAGCTAAATTTTTGCACTTTCATTCCTTTTGACCTTCTAGTTTGCTTGTTTAACTAACATCCAAGCTATGTTGGCGTCTTGGAGTAACCGCACGGATCCACCACAAATGGGACCCCCACCACCACCTGCGGGAGAACCCCCACACGTGCCCACGTTTGATGAATGGGTGACACTAGGCAGTGATAAATCGGTTAGTACATTTGCCTAACTACTGACAAACTAGTTCTCGTTCATTCAACACTATCATATCATATTTACCGTTAGAATCTTCTCTCAAACATGTAGGGGACCGGTGGCTCGACTCCTGCTCCGTCGACCCCAGTCACTCCGATCTTCCAGAGTGATGGTGGTCGCGGTGGCGGTTTTGGCGGAGGTGGTCTTAGCGGTGGTGGTCTTGGTGGTGGTGCTTTTGGCGGAGGTGGTCTTGTTTGATGTCATGATGATTCCGTGCATGTGGCCGTCGTGCCATGCCTTTCATGTTGCTACTTTTATTATGTTCCATGTCTTGCACTAGTTTTATGTTCATGAACTTTCGCCGGTGATGATCTTTAGATGATGATGATGAACTTGAGTATGTTTAGATGATGATGATGAACTTGAGTATGTTTAGATGATAAACTGTCATATTTCTGCATAATTCTATATTATTCTGCTTTGAAATGCTGTCAAATGAATTGAAAAAGAGAAAATAGAGAAAAAAAACTATGCCTATGGCAAAGCCGTCGGCATATATAAGCCCAGGAGATACCAGGACGCGCCACGTGGCAGAGATATGCCGACGGCAAAGCTGTCGGCATAGTTTTCGGTCTATGCCGACGGCTTTGCCGTAGGCATATCTCTGCCGCCAGGAGAAACCAGGGGCCGACACGTGGCAGAACTATGCCTACGGCAAAGCAGACCTGCCACCAGGAGGCACCACGGGGTGCCACGTGGCAGAGGTATGCCGACGGTTTGGCCGTCGGCATACCTCATCTATGCCGACGGCCAAACCGTCGGCATACCTCTGCCACATGCAATTCCACGATTCGCCCGCGCTTTTGACGGCGCCGTCCGTTGCCGTCAGACGGAAAACAGTGCCGACGGCTATACTATGCCGACGGCTGACGCCGGGTCGTCGGCATAGGCGCCTATGCCGACGGCTATACTACGCCGACGGTCTGACAAGACTACGCTGACGTGATCTACGCCGACGGGTCTATGCCGATGGCAGCCGTAGGCATAGATCTATGCCGACATCGTAGGACCTATGCCGACGGCCCTGGGCCGTAGGCATAGTCCGCGAGTCCGGTAGTGCTCCTCCGGCGCGCCGGCGTTGGTCAGCGTCAAGCCAGAGCCGTCCGAGACGCCGCTCGGTAGGCGCACCCGCGGCGCCGGCCTCGTCATCAATGGCGGCGGCCATGGCTCCTCCTCATCGGCCCCTCCTCGCCTGGTCAAGCCGAAGAGGGAGCCAGGGCTGGCGACGGTGAAGCCGGAGCCGGGGCTCGCCGCCGTGAAGCCGGAGCCTGCTCTCGCTGAGGAGGCCGACGAAGAAGAGGCCGCCTTGAAGTGGGCGCGCGAGGACTACGCGCCCTAGAGGAGATCGCCGAACGCCGCCGCCGTGAAGCAACGCGCCGGGGCGAGGGGTCGAGCAGCGGCGCTGACCGTATCAAGGAGGAGAAGCAGGAGGACGATGCCGGCGACGACTACGCCCTGCTCAGCGCCTACTTCGGCCCGTAGTTTAGGGTTTTTCCGTCCATTTTATTCGTGTAAAAAACGTCTAAATTTCGTCGAAATATGTCGTGTTTGTTGAAATTTGGCCGTGTTTGCTGAAATTTGACCGAACTGTGGGGACGTTTGGGGCCCGACCTGGAGGCGACGGCTCGGGACGTGCTCACCCCCACGCCGAAAAAAACACCGGCTCGTCCCCAAACGGCGATTTTCAGCACGTCTTAGGAGTGCAACGGCTGGAGATGCTCTCAGTGTGAAGTCCGTGCGTGCCGTTCAGACCACTGTTAATCAGTTGTCACTGTCAACCTTAGTCGATTGCCCACAAGCAAAGTAATTACTACTAATAACTTTCTTGTTCATCTGTCAAAGCAATTAATTTGTTTGTTCATCTCGTGGCCGCCGGAAAGGCTTAGTTAATACTACTAATTGATTGTGGTCATCAACCGGAGCACAGCGATCTGCCCCTTGCAGTCTCCAAGAAGGCACCACTTTTGTATGGATCCAGACATCTAGTTCTTGATTATAAGCTCGGAAAATACCCAATAGTTCCTGGTTGTATATGCATCCTATATGGGGATTTTTAAAAAATATTTTTATAAAAAGTCAAAATAGGTAAGAACTATTTTGACAATACACTTGACTTACTTTTGCACTAGTATATAATTTTCACGAAAAAGACAAAAGTTGACCTCACAGCAAAAAGGACAAAATTTATTTGCTATTATAGGTCACTATTCACACTATTTTAGCCAAAAATTTGTCTTTTTTTTAAAGAAGTCAAAGGGATATTTTCTTTTTGTGGATTTTTTCTTACGGGTACAATAGAAGGTCAAGTTTATTTCAAAAATATTTTCAGGAATTTTTGACTTTTTGTTGAATTACTATTTTTTTTTCCTCATATAGGGTGTATATGTTCCCATAGACCACAAATCCTCCTCCTTATAAGCTCACACTATACTAGACTAGCCATAATGGGTAGTAACATAGACTGGTAACATGCATATGTTACTAGTCTATATTACTACCTCTATAGTGGGGAGTAACATATATTTGGTAACACACAACACTTTATTTATTAGGCTATACTCATTTTGCCTTGATATGTGTGATGTTACTCATACTACTAGTAACTAGCTATGTTAGCACTTTTCTCTTTTTTTTTCATTTATTGCTTGCCACATCATCCATTTTATCTAGATATGTGTGATGTTACTATCTATGTTACTCCCACTGTGGATAGTCTTAGTACTATGTGTGCGAAAACTACATCAATATATGTGGAGTACATTGTAGGCGGCCTCGATCATTGATGGCATGAGGCAGCAAAACTTCGCTAATTTCCTCCGCCTCTGCGTCGCAGCATGTGCTTGCACAAATTATAATCAGTAAGTACAGATGTAGGTTTAGGCTAGCCTCGTGCACATGCAATAGGCACAACATTATTTTCCATGAACTGTGGGTAGACGGCCTATACTAGTGTTTTTAACTTGATACAACCTTGATCGGAGGGTTGTGGATTGTGTGAGTGGCCAGAGGTATCGGGTGATCAGCCAAGGAAGATATATGTGGAAATTTCTGGCAGTTCGTCATCAAAGCATGTGATTCCCACTCCATGTTAGAGTGTCTTGAAGTTGATTTGTATAATTAAGAAGTCTTTATGTCTTCATCATGGTGGTTGAATCTTTTCAAAAGCAATACTCGCCGCATCGCTCGGCAAGGTCACGAGCGCCCTTCGAAAGTTCACCATTTATCTCCTGAAGCAGTTGGAGATAACACGTTAAATGGGCCATATATTACTTGCTTTCATAAAAGCAAAGATTTTGTGGTCTTACACATTAGAGGAAACATTTATAAATTGTTTATGGCGATTTATTGAATGGTTCTCCCTCATTCTCGGGGATTACTTATGTTACAAATTACAGAGATGAAATTCACATCAGATGACCATCCACACAATTGCTTTGAGCTCAATTAAGGAAACAGAAGAAAAGGAGGTAATATTTCTCTTGCTCCACAAGACTTTACATGTTCAACATTTCGGTTCTAGCACAAATAAAATATAGGCAATGCGATCAATATATGGTTAAAGCAGGCCCTCGGCATTGGAATCGATCGGTACCAAATTATCAATATAGGGTTTCAGTGAACTGCTACACTATGGACTTGGAGACCATCTGAGTATTTATGATGGAATCAGTTTGGCATTGGGGTAGACTGTTCCCACGCTTTAGTAGAATTTGGGATCAGCCTCATACTCTGCCACAAACCAATGGCGAAGCCAAATGTTACATTTGGCAACACTATGTGCCTACATTGTTGGTGACCTTAAAATATAAGGTCCCTCCCAATGCTCTACCCTGTACAGGTGCTAAGCCTGCCACATAGGCAATAATCATACGTGGCATGTTAGTTAAAGATGAGAGAGAGAGAGAGAGAGCAGATTGGTAACCCCACGAAGAAATGAAGCCAGGCGCACAAACCTAGGCAGAACGCAGTTAATACGATCCCGTGTGCAGCGCTGCTCCTTTCCCCTTCTTCTCCCCGCGAATGACCAGGCCATGAGTTACTCAAGTACCCAAGATACTCATCCCTTGACAATTCAAATGGGACATTTCAATATTTCAGTGGGGCGGGAGTGCCATCGCGGCTCCTCCATGAGGACCATGACAGAGAAGAGGATGATGAGGACATGATAGAGAGGGAGCGGGAGACTTGCCGTGATCCCATGCGGCAAGTGCCAGATGAACACGAAACTCTTCGGTTTCGCGACTCTTGAGCGGGCTGCATCTAACGATGCGACCTACTTGTAGCCAGCCAAGGGGATGGCAGTATCGGGGAGGACGAGGGTCTCGGTGGCGTGGATGAGGCAATCACATGGTGGTCGCCGTGGCGATGCCATCACGTGGGGCCGAATAATTCCCATCGAAGGAATCCAACATGGTCCCACTTGTCAGTGAGACCGGGGACTGCTGACGTCACTGCACATGCACATTCGGCTACTGTCGTGTAGTCGTGAAATGAGCGAGATGACCGCCGTCTTGCCAATGAGCACGCACATGATGGAGCATCTTCATCACATGTCTTAGCTTCCCTCTCTAACTTCTTTCGTCTAGATTTATTATGCCCCCTCTTCTTTTGGGTCAAAATTTTACCATAATTTCAACTAATAAAATACATATTATATGACACAAAATTATACCATGCAAAGCCTCTTTCAAATACAAATATAATAGTATGCTTATTGTAGTATATATCTCATATTTTGGAAGTTATACAGGTGGTCAAACCTTGCCCCAAAATAAAAGGGGGGGGGGGGGGGGATTAAACCCGGATGGTGACTAGAAAAAGTCTTCCTCCCTTAGATCTCCACCGGTGAGCCCATGGATTCATCTTCCTTCTGCCTGCTGCTTCGGTCGCCAGTGGCTAGTGGCTAGTAGAGGAATCCTGGCACCTCGTGGTTTGCTAGAAGAGATAGGGCAACACTTGGGTGAATGGTGAGCTTCATCTTTGAGTCGATCTCTCAAGAACTGATCTTCCTAACCGTTCATCGGAATGGATTAGACAGAGCTCTAGCGTAGATTCCTGGTAGCTCATCGGGCAGTGAGGTTAGGGCTGGGATTCTCGTTGTGCGTATGTGGCATCGAGATTTAGTGTGAGGTTCTTTGGATCGATTCAATGGTTCAACTGTGATGGACTGTGATCCTCTGAAGCATGTGCACAAAGACTTCCTGGCTATCATCGGTAAGGCCAGGCTCACTTTGGTATGGGAGCTGCAACAGTGACATATCGACAACATGTTTTCATGGCGGAAGTGGTCGTTTAGTAATTCAGTGATCATAATATAATTTTTACTATGTTTGAGATACTTTATACTTCTGATAAACTTTTATAATAAATCCGAGTCTTTTCTTCGGAAAAAAACCCAGATGTGCAGTGCCAAGTCTGTACCCTCTCAACCACTGTTACTCATTTGTCACTGCCAAACGAGTTGATTGGTATCAATCATTTGCGTGTTCATATTGGCCAGTTGTTAATCATGTTCGTTTATCAGACAACTTTTGGTGGAATCTCAGAGGCCAGGTGTTAATCTAGTTTCCGCCGACTTTCAATCGGGCAGTGTCCTTCCGCCACCCGGACGAAGAGAGTGGTACGTGGCTGCGTTTGGTTTGTCATGCACATGTCTGGATTCACGCAGGGGCAGAACCCTGTTTATTTGGTTCCGGTTGGCGGAAAAACAAACGCCTAGATCGATCGTTGGATGGATACAGGACCGGAATGATAAAACACGTCCGGACTGCGTAGTTGAAACGAAAAGAGAGAGGATTCAGGTCCGCTTTGCAGATGCCTTTATTTAAAGGGTTGTTGCATTGTCATCATTTGGAGCAACGATCTGCCCCTCGCGGAGGCAACTTTGCAGAACTAGTCGATGATAGGCACGCACTGTAGTACCTTGTGCGTGAAAACTACATCTACGCATGGTCAATGGGTAGGTCCGGCAACAAAAGGTTTAAAGAGCAGCAGGTGCCTTGCAAAGACTGGAAGTAGAGAATATAGAGCAACTTCAACACCCGTCGACCCAAACGGACGGTGATTTTGTCTATTTTTTATTTGTTTGGATCGGCCCGGCAAACACCCATATCCGCTTCGGCGTTTGGTCGGTGCTTGCGTGCAATGCTGGTCCAACCCATTTTTTCAGGTCGCTTGAAAAAAAAACATAACACAAATATTTCAGAAAAAAATAAAAATATTACTTAAACATTAATGCCGGCCACAAAGGCCGGCGAGAGTCCATGACTCCACTTACATGAACTAAAACATAATTACACCTAAAACTACGAGGAGACGCGCTGTCCTAGGCATTCTCGTCTTCGTCGTCGGGGCCGGTGAGGTCGATGAACATCGGCGCCAGGCCAGTCCAAGGGAACGCCGTCGACCAAGCTCGAGCGATGTCATCCGCCGCGGGCTGTATCGCCGCCACCGCCGTCTGGGCTGGCCCAACGCCGGCAAGGCGCGCCTCCTCCTCCTCCACCTCACGCTCCTCCTTCTTCGTGTCGCACTCGAGCATCTCGAGGTACTCATCCTCGTGGCGCTCTTCGGCCAGCCGTTGCTGCCACCACTGCTCGAGATAGGCCTGCTCCTGCACTGGCATTGCCCGATACCAGACCGGTGGCGCGCTGACCCACTCGTGCAATTGCCCAGTCCACGAGTAGCGTTTGATGGGGGCCGGCTCTGGCTCCGGCTCAGCCTTGACAGGGGACGGCGGGCTCGACTGCGGCACAACACAGTCGCCGGCCGTGGAGAGCGCCATGGCCTCCACCATGCACGTCTGGTATGCCTCCTCTCCTTGCTTTCATGGAGGACATGCCTCCTCCTGGTCCTTGTCGGCGGCGGGGAGCCATGGCGAACATCGCGGACGCCACGCCTCCTGGCGTCCTCATGCTCGAAGGCGAACCACCACTGGCACGCGGGCAAGTCGAACAAGTACATCGGGTCGCGATGCTGCTCCGGCGTCAGCAGCTGCCTCCGGCGCCGCACCTTCTTCGCGTGCGCCCGCAACGACCGCGGCGCGGCTGGCACTGAGATCCTCTCTGGATCCAAGTGCCAGTCGTGTGGTAGCGTCACGTCGGGGTTGGGGAGGGGGACGCGGTGCTCCCAGTGCCACTTCGCCTGGTCCACTGGGACGGCGATGCGCTGCCTTGGCTGGCGGGAAGAAGACGTCAGAGGCAGGGGAAGCGTGTGGGAAGGGACGACGGGGGCCTTGCCCTTTCCCTTGCCGGAGAAGAGGCCCATTGCGGTGGCTAGGGTTTGTTAGGCTTTGTCGCCGACGGGCGAGCACAGTGATGACGAGGCGGGGATGGGCCGTTTGGAAGCGGATGAGGACAGCCCCCGACCGCACGCTAGGATTAACAAAGGCCGACCACCGTCGCTGACGCGTGGGCGCATGGTGGGTGGTCGTCATTAATAAAGCTGAACGTGGTAGTTGGACGGCCGTCAGGTGAGGATGCGACAGACACCGAGAGGACATGCGGCGAGTCCGCTTCGCGTCAACGCCGATGCATTTCAGCTGCAAATTTGGGTTGTAAATGGGTCCGCGCGGATGCGAACGGACACGTGTTGGGAATGGATCAGCATATTGGGCCAACTCTTTTCTCCGCGACAATCCAAACGAACGGCGACAGACGAAATGGGACCTGCGTTGGAGTTGCTTTTTGAGTTAGGGCATCAACTATTTGATGCCCTCAAATATCTATGGACGTGTCCGTAAACATTCGATGAGGCGCTGATTATTCAATGTTATCCCTCACAAGACGGACACCGATTCATGCAACATGCAACGTTGATACATAGTAGTTCTACATTTTTACAATACAAGAGATCACTACAAAGTATTCTAGAAATTCCACTCCTTTATCTCGGAGGTGAGATCAATCACCCTGGAGCCGATGACCTCATCGTTATTGGCAACGGCCCGAATCAACGGCATCTGGACGAACCCACGAGACGGCAGATGAGTGGTAACGGCCTCCTCATTCTCCTCTTTGTCCTTGTCCCCAAGCTTTGCGATGCGGACGACGCAACGTGCATCATTGATGCAGATTTGACGGCGCTCGTGCTTGACCATGCGGGTGCTCTACCTGGACATGTGACCGTTCGGTTCTGGTCGATGACTTTAGGTCTACACAGAGAGTCGCCACAATTGTGATGTCCACGCGTTACACCTCAAGTTGCCCCTCTGCCATGCGTACAGAACTACTTCTTCGCCATCAGCATGTAGAAGAGACTGTTTCTGTGGCATCACAATTGTGCCATCTCCCTCCTCCTCCATCAGCTCATCATCCTTCTAGACCTCCACCAGCGCCATGGGGTCGCCTTCCTCCTCATCCTCATACGCGTCCAAGCTCAGCTCAGAAGAGCTCGGAGGTTGGCCCGCCTCAATGCAGGCCTAGGGCCGGGCATCAGCACGTAGACCTCCATCTTAGTTTTGACACGGCACTCCAGCGTCAACATCTTGTACCAGGTGATTTTTGAACGGGACAATGGTGGCGGCAAACAACCACAAGAACAGGTACAAGCGGTGCTAGCATGGAAGTGTGGGAAAGAACGGGAAAATGGAACGGGTTGAATTTTGGGGAGGAGAAACCTAGCCGGCCTTTAAAGCTAAATTAGGCCCCTGGGGCGGCGCCACCAGCGGTAGGTAGGGGAGTCGGTGAGCCTCCAAAAATATGAAGTGGAGTACTCCCTCCGTTCCACAATATAGTGCATGTAGATTTACTGAAAAGTTAAACTTTACAAACTTTAATCAAGTTTGTAGAGAAAAATGTATGCATCTAGAATACCAAATACATATCATTAGATGCATCACAAGATGTACTTTCATATTGTATATATTTGGTATTATAAATATAAATAATATTTTTCTATAAATTTGGTCAAAGTTTATAAAGTTTGACTTTTCAAAAAATCTATATGCACTATATTATGGAATGGAGGGAGTATGAAATAGTGGGCGTCATCTGGGTGTTTGTGTAGGGCCAGAGCGTCCAGAGTATGACGTGACGGACATGGGCTTCCCTAGTGCACCCCCATTTGGGCCGGACCAAAGGAACATTCACATTGAAGACATGAAAGTGTCCGAACTGTGCCATCCAAACATAGAAAGGTTTGAGCGTGTGCCTTAGAGATGCCCTTAGAGCATTTACAGCTAAAAAGGATAAATATGTGAAGGAAATATGCCCTGGAGGCAATAATAAAGTTATTATTTATTTCCTTATATCATGATAAATGTTTATTATTCATGCTAGAATTTTATTAACCGGAAACATAATACATGTGTGAATACATAGACAAACAGAGTGTCACTAGTATGCCTCTACTTGACTAGCTCGTTGATCAAAGATGGTTATGTTTCCTAACCATAGACATGAGTTGTCATTTGATTAACGGGATCACATCATTAGAAGAATGATGTGATTGACTTGACCTATTCCGTTAGCTTAGCACTTGATCGTTTAGTTTATTGCTATTGCTTTCTTCATTACTTATACATGTTCCTATGACTATGAGATTATGCAACCCCCGTTTACCGGAGGAACACTTTGTGTGCTACCAAACGTCACAAAGTAACTGGGTGATTATAAAGGTGCTCTACAGGTGTCTCCGAAGGTACTTGTTGGGTTGGCGTATTTCAAGATTAGGATTTGTCACTCCGATTGTCGGAGAGATATCTCTGGGCCCACTCGGTAATGCACATCACTTAAAGCCTTGCAAGCATTGCAACTAATGAGTTAGTTGCGGAATGCTGTATTATGGAACGAGTAAAGAGACTTGCCGGTAACGAGATTGAATTAGGTATTGAGATACCGACGATCGAATCTCGGGCAAGTAACATACCGATGACAAAGGGAACAACGTATGTTGTTTTGCGGTTTGACCGATAAAGATCTTCGTAGAATATGTAGGAGGCAATATGAGCATCCAAGTTCTGCTATTGGTTATTGACCGGAGACGTGTCTCGGTCATGTCTACATAGTTCTCAAACCCGTAGGGTCCGCATGCTTAAAGTTCGATGACGGTTATATTATGAGTTTATGTGTTTTGATGTACCGAAGGAGTTCGGAGTCCCGGATGAGATCGGGGACATGACGAGGAGTCTCGAAATGGTCGAGACGTAAAGATCGATATATTGGACGACTATATTCGGACATCGGTAAGGTTCCGAGTGATTCGAATATTTTCGGAAGTACCGGGGAGTTATGGGAATTCGTATTGGGCCTTAATGGGCCATACGGGAAAGGAGAGAAAGGCCTCACAGGGTGGTCGCACCCCTCCCCATCGGCTGGTCCAAATTGGACTAGGGAAGGGGGGGGGGCGCCCCCTTCCTTCCTTCTCCTTTTCCCTTCCCTTTCCTTCCCTCCTACTCCTACTACTTGGAAGGGCTCCTAGTTCTATTAGGAAACGGGGAATCCTACTCCCGGTGGGAGTAGGACTCCCCTAGGGCGCGCCATAGAGAGGGCCGGCCCCTCCCCTCCTCCACTCCTTTATATACGTGGCCAGGGGCACCCCATAGACACAACAATTGATCATTTGATCTTTTAGCCGTGTGCGGTGCCCCCCTCCATCATAGTCCACCTCGATATTACTGTAGCGGTGCTTAGGCGAAGCCCTGCGTTGGTAGAACATCAACATCGTCACCACACCGTCGTGCTAACGAAACTCTCCCTCAACACTCGGCTGCATCAGAATTCGAGGGACATCATTGAGCTGAACGTGTGCTGAACTCGGAGGTGCCGTACGTTCGGTACTTGATCGGTCGGATCGTGAAGACGTACGACTAGATCAACCGCGTTGTGCTAACGCTTCCGCTTTCGGTCTACGAGGGTACGTGGACAACACTCTCCCCTCTCGTTGCTATGCATCACCATGATCTTGCATGTGCGTAGGAATTTTTTTGAAATTACTATGTTCCCCAACAGTGGCATCCGAGCCAGGTTTTATGCGTTTATGTAATATGCACGAGTAGAACACAAGTGAGTTGTGGGCGATATAAGTCATACTGCTTACCAGCATGTCACACTTTGGTTCGGTGGTATTGTTGGATGAAGCGGCCCGGACCGACATTACGCGTACGCTTACGCGAGACTGGTTTTACCGTCGTGCTATGCACACAGGTGACTAGCGGGTGTCAGTTTCTGCAACTTTAGTTGAACTGAGTATGGCTACGCCCGGTCCTTGAGAAGGTTAAAACATCACTAATTAACTTGGCAAACTATCGTTGTGGTTTTGATGCGTAGGTAAGAACGGTTCTTGCTCAGCCCGTAGTAGCCACGTAAAACTTGCAACAACAAAGTAGAGGACGTCTAACTTGTTTTTGCAGGGCATGTTGTGATGTGATATGGTCAAGACGTGATGAGATATAAGTTGTTGTATAAGATGATCATGTTTTGTTGAAGTTATCGGCAACTGGCAGAAGCCTTTTGGTTGTCTCTTTATTGCATAAGATGCAAGCGCCAAATAATTGCTTTACTTTATCGCTTTGTGATAGCAATAGTTGCAAGAGCAATAGTTGGCGAGACGACCATGTGACGACACATTGATATAGATCAAGATGATGGAGATCATGGTGTCATGCCGGTGACGATGGAAATCATGACGATGCTTTGGAGATGGAGATCAAAGGCACAAGATGATGATGGCCATATCATGGCACATATTTTGATTGCATGTGATGTTTATCTTTTATACATCTTATTTTGCTTAGTTCGATGGTAGCTTTATAAGATGATCTCTCACTAATTATCAAGGTACAAGTGTTCACCCTGAGTATGCACCATTGCGAAAGTTCTTCGTGCTGAGACACCACGTGATGATCGGGTGTGATAGGCTCTACGTTCAAATACAACAGGTGCAAAACAGCTGCACACGCGGAATACTCAGGTTAAACTTGACGAGCCTAGCATATAACAGATATGGCCTCGGAACACTGAGACCGAAAGGTCGAGCGTGAATCATATAGTAGATATGATCAACATAGTGATGTTCACCATTGAAACTACACCATCTCACGTGATGATTGGACATGGTTTAGTTGATATGGATCACGTGATCACTTAGAGGATTAAAGGGATGTCTATCTAAGTGGGAGTTCTTAAGTAATATGATTAATTGAACTTAAATTTATCATGAACTTAGTCCTGGTAGTATTAGCATATCTATGTTGTAGATCAATGGCTCGCGTTTAGCTCCCCTGTTTTATTTTTGATATGTTCCTAGAGAAAACTAAGTTGAAAAATGTTAGTAGCAATGATGCGGATTAGATCCATGATCTGAGGTTTATCCTCATTGCTACACAGAAGAATTATGTCCTTGATGCACCGCTAGGTGACAAACCTATTGCAGGAGCAGATGCAGATGTTATGAACGTTTGGTTAGCTCAATATGATGACTACTTGATAGTTTAGTGCACCATGCATAAACGACTTAGAATCGGGACTTCAAAGACGTTTTGAATGTCATGGACCATATGAATTGTTCCAAGAGTTGAAGTTAATATTTCAAACAAATACCCGAGTTGAGAGATATGAAGTCTCCAACAAGTTCTATAGCTAAAAGATGGAGGAGAATAGCTCAAGCAGTGAGCATGTGCTCAGATTGTCTGGGTACTACAATCGCTTGAATCAAGTGGGAGTTAATCTTTCAGATAAAATAGTGATTGATAGAATTCTCTAGTCACATTCACCAAGTTAGTAGAACTTCGTGACGAACTATAGTATGCAAAGAATGACGAAAACGATTCCCGAGCTTTTCATTATGATGAAATCGATGAAGGTAGAAATCAAGAAAGAGCATCAAGTGTTGATGATTAACAAGACCACTAGTTTCAAGAAAAGGGAAGGAAAGGGAACTTCAAGAAGAACAACAAGCAAGTTGCTGCTCAAGTGAAGAAGTCCATGTCTGGACCTAAGTATGAGACTAAGTGCTTCTACTGCAAAGGGACTGGTCACTGGAAGCGGAACTGCCCCAAGTATTTGGCTGATAAGAAGGATGGCAAAGTGAACAAATGCTATATTTGATATACATATTATTGATGTGTACTTTACTAGTGCTTATAGCAACCCCTCGGTATTTGATACTGGTTCAGTTGCTAAGAGTAGTAACTCGAAACCGGAGTTGCAGAATGAATAGAGACTAGTTAAGGGTGAAGTGACGATGTGTGTTGGAAGTGGTTTCAAGATTGATATGATCATCATCGTACACTCCCTACACTTTCGGGATTAGTGTTGAACCTAAATAAGTGTTATTTGGTGTTTGCGTTGAGCATGAATATGATTTGATCATGTTTATTGCAATACAGTTATTCATTTAAGTTAGAGAATAATTGTTATTCTATTTACATGAATAAAACCTTCTATGGTTATGCACTCGATCGTAGTGATACACATATTCATAATACTGAAGCCAAAAGATGCAAAGTTAATAATGATAGTGCAACTTATTTGTGGCACTGCCGTTTAGATCATATTGGTGTAAAGCGGATGAAGAAAATCCATACTGATGGGCTTTTGGAATCACTTGATTATGAATCAATTGATGCTTGCGAACCATGCCTCATGGGCAAAGATGACTAAGACTCCGTTCTCTAGAATGATGGAGCGAGCAACTGACTTATTGGATATAATACATACTGATGGATGAAGTCCAATGAGTGTTGAGGCTCGCGGCAGGTATCGTTATTTTTCTGACCTTCACAGATGATTTGAGCAGATATGGGTATATCTACTTGAAGAAACGTAAGTCTGAAACATTTGAAAAGTTTAAAGAATTTCAGAGTGAAGTGGAAAATCATCGTAACAAGAAAATAAAGTTTCTATGATCTGATCGCAGAGGCGAATATTTGAGTTACGAGTTTGGCCTTCAATTAAAACAATGTGGAATAGTTTCACAAAAACTCATGCCACCTGGAACACCACAGCGTAATGGTGTGTCCGAACGTTGTAACCGTACTTTATTAGATATGGGGCGATCTATGATGTCTCTTACCGATTTACCACTATTATTTTGGGGTTATGCATTAGAGACAGCTACATTCACGTTAAATAGGGCACCATCTAAATCCATTGAGACGACACCGTATGAACTATGGTTTGGCAAGAAACCTAAGCTGTCGTTTCTTAAAGTTTGAGGTTGCAATGCTTATTGAAAAAGTTTCAACCTGATAAGCTCAAACCCAAATCGGAGAAGTGCGTCTTCATAGGATACCCAAAAGAAAATGTTGGGTACACCTTCTATCACAGATCCAAAGGCAAGATATTCATTGCTGAGAATGGATCCTTTCTAGAGAAGGAGTTTCTCTTGAAAGCAATGAGTGGGAGGAAAGTAGAACTTGATGAGGTAACTGTACCTGCTCCCTTATTGGAAAGTAGTTCATCACAGAAATCTGTTCCTGTGACTACTACACCAATTAGTGAGGAAGCCAATGATGATGATCATGTAACTTCAGATCAAGTTACTACCGAACCTCGTAGGTAAACCAGAGTGAGATCTGCACCAGAGTGGTACGGTAATCCTGTTCTGGAGGTCATGTTACTTGACCATGACGAACCTACGAACTATCAGGAAGCGATGATGAGCCCAGATTCCGCAAAATGGCTTAAGGCCATGAAATCTGAGATGGGATCCATGTATCAGAACAAAGTATGGACTTTGATTGACTTGCCCAATGATTAGCGAGACGTTGAGATTAAATGGATCTTCAAGAGGAAGACAGACGCTGATAGTAGTGTTACTATCTACAAAGCTAGAATTGTCGCAAAAAGGTTTTCGACAAGTTCAATGTATTGACTACGATGAGAGTTTCTCACTCGTATCTATGCTTAAGTTTGTCCGAATCATGTTAGCAATTGCTGCATTTTATGAAATCTGGCAAATGGATAAACAAAACTGCATTCCTTAATGGATTTATTAAAGAAGAATTGTATATGATGCAACCAGAAGGTTTTGTCAATCCTAAAGGTGCTAACAAAATATGCAAGCTCCAGCGATCCATCTATGGACTGGAGCAAGTATCTCGGAGTTGGAATATACACTTTGATAAGTTGATCAAAGCATATAGTTTTATACAGACTTGCGGTGAAGCCTGTATTTACAATAAAGTGAGTGGGAACACTACATCATTTCTGATAAGTATATGTGAATGACATATTGTTGATCGGAGATAATGTAAAATTATTCTGCAAAGCATAAAGGAGTGTTTGAAAGGAGTTTTTCAAAGAAAGACCTCGGTGAAGCTGCTTACATATTGATCATCAAGATCTAGATCAAGACGCTTGATAAGTTTTTCAATGAGTACATACCTTGACAAGATTTTGAAGTAGCTCAAAATGGAACAGTCAAAGAAAGAGTTCTTGCCTGTGTTACAAGGTGTGAAACTGAGTAAGACTCAAAGCCCGACCACGACAGAAGATAGAAAGAGAATGAAAGTCATTCCCTATGCCTTGGCCATAGGTTCTATAAAATATGTCATGCTGTGTAGCAGATCTATTGTATACCCTACACTGTTTTTGGCAAGGGAGTACAATATTGATCTAGGAGTAGATCACTGGACAACGGTCAAAATTGTCCTTAGTGGAATAAAGATATGTTTCTCGATTATGGAGGTGACAAAAAGGTTCGTCGTAAAGGGTTACGTCGATGCAAATTTTGACACTGATCCAAATGACTCTAAATCTCAATCTGGATACATATTGAAAGTGGGAGCAATTATCTAGAGTAGCTCCGTGCAGAGCATTGTTGACATAGAAATTCGCAAAATACTTACGGATCTGAATGTGGCAGACCCGTTGACTAAACATCTCTCACAAGCAAAACATGATCGCACCTTAGTACTCTTTGGGTGTTAATCACATAGCGATGTGAACTAGATTATTGACTCTAGTAAACCCTTTGGGTGTTGGTCACATGTCGACGTGAACTATGGGTGTTAATCACATGGTGATGTGAACTATTGGTATTAAATCACATGGCGATGTGAACTAGATTATTGACTCTAGTGCAAGTGGGAGACTGAAGGAAATATGCCCTGGAGGCAATAATAAAGTTATTATTTATTTCCTTATATCATGATAAATGTTTATTATTCATGCTAGAATTTTATTAACCGGAAACATAATACATGTGTGAATACATAGACAAACAGAGTGTCACTAGTATGCCTCTACTTGACTAGCTCGTTGATCAAAGATGGTTATGTTTCCTAACCATAGACATGAGTTGTCATTTGATTAACGAGATCACATCATTAGAAGAATGATGTGATTGACTTGACCTATTCCGTTAGCTTAGCACTTGATCGTTTAGTTTATTGCTATTGCTTTCTTCATTACTTATACATGTTCCTATGACTATGAGATTATGCAACCCCCGTTTACCGGAGGAACACTTTGTGTGCTACCAAACGTCACAACGTAACTGGGTGATTATAAAGGTGCTCTACAGGTGTCTCCGAAGGTACTTGTTGGGTTGGCGTATTTCAAGATTAGGATGTGTCACTCCGATTGTCGGAGAGATATCTTTGGGCCCACTCGGTAATGCACATCACTTAAAGCCTTGCAAGCATTGCAACTAATGAGTTAGTTGCGGAATGCTGTATTATGGGACGAGTAAAGAGACTTGCCGGTAACGATATTGAACTGGGTATTGAGATACCGACGATCGAATCTCGGGCAAGTAACATACCGATGACAAAGGGAACAACGTATGTTGTTTTGCGGTTTGACCGATAAAGATCTTCGTAGAATATGTAGGAGGCAATATGAGCATCCAGGTTCCGCTATTGGTTATTGACCGGAGACGTGTCTCGGTCATGTCTACATAGTTCTCAAACCCGTAGGGTCCGCACACTTAAAGTTCGATGACGGTTATATTATGAGTTTATGTGTTTTGATGTACCGAAGGAGTTCGGAGTCCCGGATGAGATCGGGGACATGACGAGGAGTCTCGAAATGGTCGAGACATAAAGATCGATATATTGGACGACTATATTCGGACATCGGAAAGGTTCCGAGTGATTCGGGTATTTTCGGGAGTACCGGGTTGTTACAGGAATTCGTATTGGGCCTTAATGGGCCATACGAGAAAGGAGAGAAAGGCCTCAAAGGGTGGCCGCACACCTCCCCATGGGCTGGTCCGAATTGGACTAGGGAGGGGGGCTCCCCCTTCCTTCCTTCTCCTTTTCCCTTCCCTTTCCTTCCCTCCTACTCCTACTACTTGGAAGGGCTCCTAGTTCTACTAGGAAACGGGGAATCCTACTCCCGATGGGAGTAGGACTCCCCTAGGGCGCGCCATAGAGAGGGCCGCCCCCTCCCCTCCTCCACTCCTTTATATACGTGGCCAGGGGGCACCCCATAGATACAACAATTGATCGTTTGATCTTTTAGCTGTGTGCGGTGCCCCCTCCACCATAGTCCACCTCGATATTATTGTAGCGGTGCTTAGGCGAAGCCCTGCGTCGGTAGAACATCAACATCATCACCACACCGTCGTGCTGACGAAACTCTCCCTCAACACTCGGCTGGATCGGAGTTCGAGGGACATCATCGAGCTGAACGTATGCTGAACTCGGAGGTGCCGTACGTTCGGTACTTGATTGGTTGGATCGTGAAGCCGTACGACTACATCAACCGCGTTGTGCTAACGCTTCCACTTTCGGTCTACGAGGGTACGTGGACAACACTCTCCCCTCTCGTTGCTATGCATCACCATGATCTTGCGTGTGTGTAGGATTTTTTTTTTGAAATTACTACGTTCCCCAACAATATGACCCCTGAAATGCCCGCGGACGCGTCCGTGGGCAGTGACCGGACACTCCTCAAATAGCATCGTTCACATCCATGTATCTCATATCCGATCCCCTATATCCATACTAAACCATGCAACGTCGATCAAACTAGATAGTTTAACAAATTGACACAGGCAAGCATAATACTTTCATCAAAAGATCCGATGTTCAAACGACCACCAAAGCTCAAACGACGAACAACTTGAAACTACATCTCAAACTTGAAATTAAATAGAAGCAAAGCGGATCATCACCAATTTCGGGCCGGCCCCTTCCCCTTCCGGTTGCCGGCGCAGCCATAGCCGTCGGCGGCTAGTGGAGGATCGTCCGAGTCGTCGACCGAGGAGCCGCCGCCGTCGTCGAAAGAGGTGGAGACGATGATGAGGCCCTTGAGGCGCCGGACGGCCCGGTCCTGCTGTCGCTTGAGCTTCGCCAACCGAGCCGCCTCCATCTACTTCTCCTTGGCCTCGCACACGGGCTGCTCGATAGCTAGCTAGAGAGCCTTCACATTCGTTTGGCGGAGCCGCCGAGCGTCTATCTCTTCCATCGTAAGCAACCGACTGTAGACCACGTGAGGAGCCGCTCGTCCTCGTTGGGCTCCGTGGGTAACCTGCGGCGGCGGCGGACAAAGCTCTCCGCCGCGTCCCTTTCCCTTGCCTGCTGCCTCTCGTAGTAGGTGGCGCGCGCCTCTGACTCCGGCGTGCATGTCCGGGGCGGCGGGTCAGGGGCGAGCACAAGCACCCACCGCTACCCGCATGGGGGAGTAGCAGGCGGCGGGGCCCGGGGAAGGCGTGGTGCAGGCGCGGACTGCGCAGCCCGTGCGGAGCCAAGCACGGGCCGGGAGGAGCCAGTGCAGGCTTCCTTCCTGCGGCGGTGGGGGAGAGGCGAGACCGATCTGGAACTGCCACCAGTGTCCACCTTGGACCTCTCGAGGGCAATATGGAGGGCTACACTAGTATAAAAAGGTGCTTTCGTTCGGGCCTGGCCAGCCCATTAGTCCCGGTTCTTCCATGAACCGGGGCCAATGGATGTATTCGTCCTGGTTCGTGAGCCCAGGGGGGCGGCCGGGGCCTTGTGGGCATTGGTCCCGGTTCGTATGGACCCAATTTTCCCAGTTCCCAGCACGAACCGGGACCAATGGGCCTCGCTCCTGGCCCACAAACATTGGTCCCGGTTCTTGGCTTGAACCGGGACAGAAGGCTGGGCTTTAGTCCCGGTTCCAGCCATGAACCTGGACAAATGAGTTGCCTATATATACCACGTCGCTGCAGCAGAGCACTCCACAGTGCTCTGTTTTCTCTGGCCGGTGAAGAGAGGGCATTTGGGTGCTCTAGCTCACCTCCTATGCACACGAGGTGTTCGATGAAATGCCCAAGCCATGCTAGTTAAGCTTTCTCCTCTCGAAGCTCGTCCTCCAAGCTCCATTTTCTCCGAGATTTGTCTAGGTTTAGCGGTCCATCACGTCTCGTCCCCGTCTTCACCGCCGTAGATTGCCCGCGCCGATCCCGTCGCCTGCACCACTGTGGTGTGCCTCTTATCTTCTTCTGAAAGAAAAAAAATCTTACTTTAGATAGATACGTGTCTAATTTTCTTACTTTTATTATTGCTTGTGCTTATACAGTGCGATGGTTTTGGTATCTGCCCCCGTCGGCCCTCGTACTGGCTATGATTCAGATGTGGTATATATTATCTTTTATAACTATTTGGTTCATTTATTGTTTATGACAATTATGCCCATCAAGTTGACATAGATTTTATTTATGTAGGAGGTAGTTGAACCGGAAATTCCAACCGACCCTATTGTCGGGAGGTTAAATTTAGTTGAAGAAGAAAACAATTACTTGAAGGAACAAATAAAAAAATTGAGGAGGAGAAGATGATATTGGAGTTGCATGTTGCGGATGTCGTCGATGATCACAAGATCAAGATGGATGCAATGTGGTTGAAGATGAGAAAGATTAGAAAATATGCCATTCATACCGAGGCTTGATATCATTATGCCGTTGGATCAATTTTTACCTTGGTTGTGATTATGATCGCATTTATTGTTGCATTGAAAGGTTTCACATAGATTCAATGTATGGTTTAACTAGATGCTCTAGAGAGCTATATGTTGTTCAATGAGAACTATGTATGTACTTTGTTTTTAATGTGATGATGAACTTCTATTAATTTGGTCACTTACCTATCCATGAGAGCTATATGTACTAAATTGATGATGTAGCTTTGAATGGTGCATTTTATACACGAAGTGCATCCAGTTTTTGCCATAAGCCTCTCTACTTTCTTGCACATGCTATGTGGGTGAAATGATGATACCATGCCAACTTTCAACCTTTTCAGAGATCATTTCTAGTGCTTTTCAATTTCAGGGTCTTATAGCTCAAAATAATCTGTAAATGCATGAAAAATAACAAATGAAGTCGGAAAGGGTTGAAAATTGATGATGTGGCTTTGAATGGTGCATTTTGAACACAGAAAAAGTATGGAGTTCAAATAAGTTCAAAAAAAATGAAATCCCTTTGTAACAGACGAGTTTCCGTATGAAACCCTAATACTTCGAAAGAGATTGTCCGTTTTGTACACGAAGTGCATCCAGTTTTTTCCGTAAGACTCTCTACTTTCTTGCACATGCTATGTGGGTGAAATGATGATACCATGCCAACTTTCAACCTTTTCAGAGTTCATTTGTAGTGCTTTTCAATTTCAGGGTCTTATAGCTCAAAATAATCAGTAAATGCATGAAAAATAACAAATGAAGTCAGAAAGGGTTGAAAATTGATGATGTGGCTTTGAATGGTTCATTTTGAACAAAAAAAAGTATGGAGTTCAAATAAGTTCAAAAAATGAAATCCCTTTGTAACAGATGAGTTTCCGTATAAAAACATGATACTTCGAAAGAGATTGTGCATTTTGTACACGAAGTGCATCCAGTTTTTACCGTACACCTCTCTACTTTCTTGCACATGCTATGTGGGTGAAATGATGATACCATGCCAACTCTCAACATTTTCAGAGTTCATTTGTAGTGCTTTTCAATTTCAGGGTCTTATAGCTCAAAATAATCAGTAAATGCATGAAAAATAACAAATGAAGTCAGAAAGGGTTAAAAATTGATGATGTGGCTTTGAATGGTGCATTTTGAACACAGAAAAAGTATGGAGTTCAAATAAGTTCAAAAAAATGAAATCCCTTTGTAACAGATGAGTTTCCATATGAAACTCTCATACTTCGAAAGAGATTGTCCATTTTGTACACGAAGTGCATCCAGTTTTTGTCGTAAGCCTCTATACTTTCTTGCACATGATATGTGGGTGAAATGATGATACCATGCCAACTTTCAACCTTTTCCGAGTTCATTTGTAGTGCTTTTCAATTTCAGGGTCTTATAGCTCAAAATAATCAGTAAATGCATGAAAAATAACAAATGAAGTCAGAAAGGGTTTGAAATTGATGATGTGGCTTTGAATGGTGCATTTTGAACACAGAAAAAGTATGGAGTTCAAATAAGTTCAAAAATATGAAATCACTTTGTAACAGACGAGTTTCCATATGAAACTCTCATACTTCGAAAGGGATTGTCCGTTTTGTACATGAAGTGCACCCAGTTTTTGCCGTAAGCCTCTATACTTTCTTGCACATGCTATGTGGATGAAATGATGATACGATGCCAATTTTCAACCTTTTCAGAGTTCATTTGAAATGCTTTTCAATTTCAGGGTCTTATAGCTCAAAATAATTAGTAAATGCATGAAAAATAACAAATGAAGTCAGAAAGGGTTGAAAATTGATGACGTGACTTTGAATGGTGCATTTTGAACACAAAAAAACTCTGGAGTTCAAATAAGTTCAAAAAAATGAAATCACTTTGTAACAGACGAGTTTCCGCATGAAACCCTCATACTTCGAAAGAGATTGTCCGTTTTATACACGAAGTGCATCCAGTTTTTGCCGTAACCCTCTCTAATTTCTTTCACATGCTATGTGGATGAAATGATGATACCATGCAAAAAAAATTAACTAATTTTTTTATAAAACTCTAATAGCAAAAGGAATGAACAAAAAAGCTTTTATAAACCTCTAGTATTTTTTAAACTAAAATTATATAAAATTCATGCCACTGAAATTATAGAAGTATTTTCTGTTCAAAACATGAAAAGTAGAAAGAAACAAAATAAACTTTAATAAAAAGTAGAAACAAAATTAAACAAATTAAAATTTAATACAATAAATAAGTAGAAACTAAATAAAATAAACTTTTATAAAATAAAGAAGTAGAAACAAAATAAACTTTGTAAAAGTAAAATAAATATACTTTAATAAAATAAATAAAAATAGCAACAATAAGGTTTTTTGTTGTAAGTAGAAACAAAATTAAATAAATAAAGCAACAAAAAAATAAAAGAAGTGCCAACTACTGGGCCACCACGACCTGAATACGACTAGAAACCCTATCATGGGCCAGGATTCAGGCCCGCAGAAGGCCTAGTAGGCTCATCAGGCATAGCAGTGACAATTAGGCTCGTAAGCCTGCAATCGAGAGGAGCTCGAGAGGGGTGTGGTAGTGGGGCTTATAAACCACTCCGCGCCCCTCTCAACTAGCGAGGTGGGACTAAAGTTTTGGCCACAGGGAGCACGAGGCCTTTGGTCCCGGTACGAATGCCCCCTTTGGTACCAACCGGGACCAAAGGGGGCATTCGTACCGGTTGGCACCAACCGGTACGAATGCCCCCTTTGGTACCGGTTGGTGCCACCAACCGGGACCAAAGGCCTCCGCTTCCCGCCCTTTGGGCTGCTGAAAAGAGACCTTTGGTCCCGGTTGGTGGCACCAACCGGGACTAAAGGGGGCATTGGTACCGGTTTGTGCCATGAACCGATACCAATGCCCTGGGTATATAAGAAAACACTTAGCAGTTTCGATGAAATCCATCACTTCTTCTCCCCCGACGCCCTTGCTCCTCCTCGCCGCCGTCGCTGCTCGACGCCCCTGCTCCACCTTGCCGTCGCCGCTGCCACCGACGCCGTCAGGCTGCTCAACGTCGTCGCCACCGCCGCTGCCGCCCTCTGCCCCGACGCGCCGTGGACCCTCGCGCCCCTGCCGGCCCCGACGCGCCGCCCCCTGTGAGCACCAGCCTGCTCCCGCACCCCTCCCCTGTCCCGCGCCCCTGCGCCCCTACCCTGCCCCGCCGGCGCCGGCGCCGACCCCTCCACCGTGCCCCTGGATCCGCCCCTGCGCGGTGCTATTATATTTGTAGATGTTTTTATATGTTTTTTAGAAGTTTTTAGATGCTATTCTTAAATGTTTTTACTTGTTTTTAGGTTATTTTAGTTTATGTTTAGTTTAGTTTTAAGATTAGGAAAATTTCGGATGTGTAGATATATTTATTTAGATGTCTAGTTAATTTAGATGTTGTAATTTGTTCATAAAAATTGTGCACTTTTGTATAGAAACTTTATTTTTTCTTCATATGTACGAAAATGTAGAGTGAAAAGTTTTATATATGCAAAAGTTACATTTTTAGAAAAATTTTATATATCTAGCTAGGAAAGGAAAGAAGAAGAAAAAGAATAAGAGGAAAAATGAAAATAAGAAGAGGAAGAAAGGAGAAGAAGAGGAGAGGAAGAAGAGGAGAAATAAATAAGAAGAGGAAAAAAGAAGAAAAAGAAGAGGAGAAGAAGAAACGAATAGAGGAGAAGAAGAGAAAATAGAAAATAGAAGATTTTTTTCTTCGTTGTCGATATAACCCGTTCCGATAACTTCGTTTAGTTTTAGGATTATTTTAGTTTATGTTTAGTTTAGGAAGAAGGAAAAGAAAAATGAGAAGAAGAGGAGAGGAAGAAGAGGAGAAATAAATAAGAAGGGGAAAAAGGGGAAAAAAGAGGAGAAGAAGAGAAAATAGAAAAATTTCTATTTTCTCTTCTTCTCCTCTATTCCTTTCTTCTTCTTCTCTTTTTTCTTCTTCTTTTTTTCTTCGATCTTCTCCTTTATTCCTTTCTTCTTCTCCTCTTTTTATTTCTTCTTCGTCTTCTTATTTTTTATCGGGTATGTCGTTGTTGATATACCCCATCCTCAATAACTTCGACATGAGGGGGGGGGGAGGGGGGAGGGGTCGCCGAGGGTTTGAGGGGCGAGGGGCGGGAACTAGCTAGGGTAGAGGGTCGAGGGTCACCGAGGGGTCAAGGGTCGCCGAGGGTTCGAGGGTCGAGGGGTCGTCGTATGTTGTGTTGTGATATACCCCCTCTCGACCATGATAACTTATACCACGAGAGCACCCCCCCAGCCCTCTCGCTCGACCAAAACTCTCGAGGACACCCAAACCCTAGAAAAAAATGATGTCGGTCTCCTACCGCCTCCCGCCGCGCCCCTAGCCGATCGACAAACTCTCTTGAGGCCACCCAAATTTACCAAGTTAAAAGAGCGTTGTCGTCGAGGCCACCCCAAACCCTAGAGAAGCGTCGAGGCCAGGCCACTAATATGATTCCTTATTGTGCTTAGCTAGCTAGTTCAACGTTTGCCACTAATATATCCATCTGTCATGTTTGAATAATAATTGCCATGTTGTAAATATTTGAAGAAACTATGGATCCGCACCCCCGAGACGAAGCACAAGAAGCGGTGTTGGGGGGAGATAATCGCACATGGAAGTGATGCCGTCTTGTCGTTTCTCAACGACACATGCACCGATGGTCTGGAAAGACAGGATGAAGAAGCAGGCTACGACGACGATGATCAAACAATGGAGGAGGAAGGACACCGTGATGATGGCTCCGGTGACCGAATGGAGGAAGGACACCATGATGACGGCTCCGGTGACCGAATGGAGGGGGAAGGACACCGTGATGACGGCTCCAGTGACCGAACGGAGTCCGGCCAGTTATATATATTAATTAATTAAGCATGTGCTGACTATACCTAATTGATGCATTAATTGTTTTTGGTATGTACACATATTAACTCTCTTTTTTTCTTCTTTTCTAGCCCTCCGGATCGAGCAACACTTCGATAACAAGACGAGGCCCGAAGAGAAAGTTGCGCTCGGATGAAAGGTACATGATCATCGAAATTGATCATGCTGGCCAACCGATTGAACCCCTTCGGACCAAGCAAACATTTAATGCTCGGTGCGGGGTTCTAGTTAGGGACATGATCCCGATCAGCATCGAGCAATGGTTGAATCCTAAGGACAAAGACTCTCAGGTGTCTTATGACAGCGATAGGCAGAAAGTTGATCTTTGGACCGCACTGCAGGAAAATTTCACCTTCCCGCCAGAGGAGGATCCGGAGAATCCAGTTAAAAAGCCAATGATCAAGGCTTATGCTCTTAAGAAGATGGCTGAGCTATTCAGGAGGTGGAAGAATGAGCTGAAATCATCGTTTATCGACCAAGACAAGACTCCAGAATTCATCGGCCGATTTGAGAAGATCAAAGATTAGTGGCCCGCATTTGTCACCAAAAAGAAATCTGAGAGAGCAGTGAAGATGTCAGCGACAAACAAGAAAAATGCTGCAAAGAAGAAGCATCACCATCGCACGGGGTCAGGTGGCTACCTAAAAGCCCGGCCGTTGTGGGACAAGGCTGAGAATGACCTCATTGCTAAAAGGATCGAACCAGAGACGCGACGCTGGCCAGACCGTTGTAGGACTTGGTTCTTCGAGGTTGGGGGAAAATTGGACCCTGTAACAGGGAAGTGCGTTTGGACCAACGAGCAGCTGAACACACCCATCGAGAAGCTTCAGGAGTATATTGAAAAGGCGCAGCAATGGACGTTCGTTCCGGACAGAGAGAACGACGAGCTCACAGAGGCCCTCGGGAATCCTGAGCACCTCGGACGGACACGAGGTACGCCAGGCTCCCTTTCATGGAAGGCTGGATTTCCCGATGCAGGCGGTTACAAACGCCGGAAGAGGAAGAAGAAAAAGGAGTTGACCCAACTACAGGCGCTGCACGCAAGGGTACAAGCGCTAGAGGAACAAGACGAGGCCTGCAGCACGCAACCTGCAGAAGCTGCTACACCCGAAGCTACACTGCCATCTCAGCGGAGAAGCAGCGTGGCTTCCACGGAGCTGCTTCAGGAGCCTGTCTTCATGGCTCCTGGTAGCTACCCCGTGGACTTAATCACGGAGTCTCACAATTGCCACCTTATGACGCGATGGATGAATATGAAAGTCAAGGCGGATGTTGGCTCTGTTGCACGTCCTGAACCTGGCGCAACTTTTCACTGCCGGCCGATTCGAGAAGGATATGCTAGGGTGATGGTGGCTGAAATAACGGAGGGATTTGAGGAGCTCGAGCTTGACCACCCTACCGGTGAAGGGGAGACTCGGCTGGGTTCTGCTCTGAAGACTCCATGCCTATGGCGGAAGGAGCTCATCAACCTTCTGAACTGGACGCCTCCGCCTCCTCCTCCTCCTCCTCCGGCGAGTCAGGGCACTCCGCCTCCTCCACCGCCTCCTCCTCCGGCGAGTGATCAGGGCACTCAGTTTCCTTCTTCGGCGTGTGGCGGCACTCCGCCTCCTTCTCCGCTTGCGCCGGCGCGCCCGAGCAGCCACCAGCCTCCTCCTTCTCCAGCGCATGGCGGCACTCCGCCTCCTTCTCCGCCCGCGCCGGCACGCCCGAGCAGCCACCAGCCTCCTCCTTCTCCAGCGCGTGGCGGCACTCCACCTCCTTCCCCGCCCGCATCGACGTGCCCGAGCAGCCACCAACCTCCTCCTTCTCCGCCTCGCCATCAAGGGCGGAAGAGACTCGCCGCCGCCCCGGCTGCTCCGGCACGTCGTAGTGCTTCTCCTCCGCCTCGTAAGCAAGCACGAAAGAAGACAGCCGCAACCGCTCCGTCTGCTCCGGCGTCTAGCAGTACAGCCAGAGGCAGGCAATACAGATTCGGTCCACTTCTCAAGCCTGTAGAGAAGTTACCATACGAGAGGACCGTGGAAGAAAATGCGAAGATCGTGGAAAACAAGTGAATGACTTCTTTGAAGGGGTGAAAGCAAAGAGACATCCACCTCCGGAGGAGAAGGTAGACCGGGTGAAAGCAAAGCGCACACTCGATGCCCTGAGGAAACCACCAAAGTCTCCGCCGAAAACCAACTATGAGCGCATTACTGCAAAGGTATATATCGAAGCGGAGCGGTCGGGAAATACTATCAGTGATCGAAGGTTAGCAAAACGACGAGTTGGGAAAAAAATTGCCCAGCTCAGCGAACAAGCGGACCAATCGTGCCCCCCGCTCAAGGTGTCTAGCGATATCGTCGCTAATGATCCGGGGATGGTGCCCGATTATAGCAATCTTGAATATTACCTGCCCGACAATGTACATTATGATTTCTTGGAGGTGGAAGAACACCAATACCATTACGGGAAGCCTCTTGTCAAAGATGAAAAATCTCTAAAAACGATGATGCGAAGATTCCATGATTGGTACATGAAAACCTGCAAAGAGTCTGGGGGGACGAATACTTTGTATCTGAGAGTTAAAGAGGAGCACGACCTCGTTGGAATTGATTTGTTGACTGTTCCATTTGAGGAGTTCTTCCAGTGGTTCAATCAAAAGGCCCTCGATAAATTAACGGTCACTTGCTACTGTCTGTAAGTACTACTTCTATCATTAAGTCTCTATATATAGCTCAGCTCTTTCATTGCATGTATATATGATTATCCTCACTATATTATGCAGATTGAAGATCGTCGAGTGCAGAAAAGCAGAAATATATGATATTGGGTTCATTAACACAAATCTCATAGATAAATTTGAGGTTCAAAAGAACGCCGATGATGCTGAGGCCAACTTGCTCAAATCATTGATAGTAAATCAAAACAAAGATAAAATACTCTTTTCTTATAACTTCGAGTGAGTGTTACTGTCTTGTGCATATTCGGTTTCCCTTATTACTCGAGCGAGGTTATAGTAATGTAATTGATGAGTTATGCATGCGTGCGCAGCTTCCACTATATTCTCTGGGAGATTAAGCTTGAGCAGAGACTAGTAACGTCATAGACACGAGACGAAAATCTCCCAAGACCTATGCGGACATGACTAAAATGCTCGAGAAGTAAGTTCAATCGATCATTATCGCACCATATCGGCAACTTTTTGTTCATTTCCTGATATCAAGTAATTGTTTTCTTTGTCTCGCAGGGTTTGGAAAGTATTCACCGCACAAGCTCCAGGACTGCCGGGGGAGCTGCGATGGACATACTCGAAAGTAAGTAGTACTAGCTAGCTAGTTCCGCGCATCTCGATCCCGTTGATTATAGCTACTTTCATCAATGCCATTTATAATGCTTCATTATCAGTTTGATTGACCTCTATTTCTCGTAAAGTGCTTGTGGCAGGAACAAGGGAATGATTTCTGTGGATACTATGTGTGCGAGTTCATCTACAACGCGACTTGCAAAGATAAGCGGGACTACTCTAAAAGACAATTTGATGTGCGTAAGCAATAATATTCACAATTTCATTTTATTGCACCATCATTTCTGTTGAGTTTCATTCATATATATGTATTAACCCCCTTCTTCAAATTAGACGTGGGAGATGCGGAATGAACTCCTACCAGAAGATCGCATGAAAGCAATTCAAGAGGAATTAGCGGGATTCTTTCTTGACCACGTCATCAATAAAGCCGAAGAATACCATGTGGAACTTGATTTCAGATGCTAGGGGGTTGTAACAGATCTTACATATTGTATATGTATGTAGCTAGTAGCGTCGGATAGATAATACGAAAACTTGTTGTTCGACCAATCTCTCGGAGAAGGAGAGGTCGATCACTTCTCTCGGTATGCATGACGAACTTCTGTACTTAATGGTTTCCTTCATTTTCTTACTAGCTAGCGTGTCGAGGGCCTCTCTATACATATAGTACATAGCATCGACCTAGCACAGAGATAAGAGAGGACGCTTCTCTCTATTAATTAATTAGCTACCTAACACAATATATGAAACACCTTAATTAACCATACAAAAACCCCAAATCCACCCCCCTTTCAGAAAGAAACAAAAACCCTAGCCCCTGAACAGCTGACGCGTGGATGCCTATTGGTCCCGGATGGTGCCATCAACCGAGACTAAAGGCCCTCCTGCCTGGGCTCGCCACAGCGGCCACGTGGAGGCCCATCTGTCCCGGTTCGTATAAGAATTGGGACTAAAGGCCAAGGGCATTAGTAACGACCCTTTAGTCCCGGTTCCGCAACCGGGACAGATGGGCCTTATGAACCGGGACAAATGACCCTTTTTCTACTAGTGCTAGGTCCTCGTCGGAGTCGGAGGAGGAGCGGCTGCCGACGCTCGACATGGTCACCCAGTCACCAGAGTGGTCGGAGTGGATCGAATCGGAGAAATCGAAGGCAAGAAGAAGAGACAAGTCAAGAGTGGAATGAGCTAGGGTTTCCGGATTGGGGATATTTGTGTGGACGGAGTGGGGGTCGGGGTGGGCCGAGCTGATGTGGCGGGCGTGCCCGGGCGCCCCATATCTGCCCCATATTTGGGCTGGATATGAGGGGTGTCGGATAACCCGGACGTTTGAGGGCCGTTTGAGGCACTCGACTGGGTCACAAAAACATGACCGACTAGTGATCGGGCGGGTGGTCCGTGCGTTTGAGACCGGTATGAGGCGCCCGACTGTAGATGCTCTTAGCCCTGTGCACATGCAACATGTGCAACATTAGAGCATCTAGGGTGCACCAAACAGGCCTCAAACGCTCAGGCGGCCCGTCCGGTCACGATTTTTTGACCCAGACGCCCCCCTCAAGCGGGTCTCAAACGTCCGGGCTGACCGGCATCACTCATATCCAGCCCAAATATGGGGGCGCCTGGACGCGTTCGGGCGCATCTGCCACGTCGGACTGACAGTGGGGTCCCACGGGTAAACGCCTGGAAATCTGGTGGTCTGCAGCTCGTCTCCTCCATCGGACCGGTCACGCCGCATGGCGCCGCTCCGGCGGGCCGCGTAGTGCCTAGCCTGGCTATTTAAGTCGACCGGTGGCACCGAAACCCTACGATCCATCCACATTTTCTTCTGCCTGTCCACCGCCGCCGCCACTTTCCACTCCACCCATCCGCCTAGTAGCCATGCCCCCACGCCGACGGATGAGGAGCGAGCCATTTCTGACGCCGGAGCGCCGGCTCGAGCTCCTTGACCAGATCCGGGCTAGGCGCGAAGCCCGGATCGCCGCGGGGCTATCTTCGGATGCATTCAATCCAGAGGAGGAGTTGGAGGAGGAGAAGGAGGACGAAGAGGAGGAGGAGGAGGAGGAGGATGTGGGGGACGCTGGAGACGTGGATCTTCACACAGAGCAGCAGGCCATCCTCGATTCCCTTCGGTCGAAATCAACTGCGGAGGCCAAACACCGTCGCCGGCAGGAGATGGAAGCGCACCAGGCCATGGAGGAGGCAGAGATGCTCGCCTACATGCATAAGGTCGAGCAGGAGGAGGATGAGCCGGAGCCCTCCTACCCGCCCGTCCAGCACCGTCGTCGTGTACATTTCCGACGATGAAAGATAGCTAGGGTAGTATGTAGGATTTTTTTGTATGTTTTGTATGGATTTAGAGGTTCAAATATGAGAGAGTCAATATAGAGTAGCTAACTTAAAGGGTGTCCGGTCAGTGATCACGGACGTGCCCATATCCGCGGTCGGGACCGGATTTGCAAATTCCGACTGTAGATCTTGCAAAGACATTGTTTGTTTCGTCGTGGAGCGAGCGAGACAATCGTCATGTGTCCTACCGCTGGGCGCACACGCAGAAACACATGATAGCGCACATTCAGCACATGTCCTAGCCTAGCTGAGCTGCCGCTGGGCCCTCGCCTATAGCATTTGTACATGACTGGGACAAGCTGTTCAGTGTCAAGTCAGTGAGTGCCGTTCAGACCACTGTTGCCACTGTCAACTGAGACGATTGCTCACCATAGAAGTTACGATGTATAATTTGTTTGTTCATCTCGTGGCCGCCGGATATGCTTAGTTAGGGCATGCATAGTAGTTGATAAGACAGTTTTATAGTATTAAACATTGAATGTAATATAAAGATGACAATAAAAAACATATCTGCAATAAGTTATTTTTTAGTTTTATCTTCAATAAGTAGTTATTTTTAAAAACATGATGTGCTAAGAGATCGTCTCATAAATAAGAGAAGACAAGCCTTTTCTTATGGTTTTCTCTTCTCCATCGCAACAATTATCCTACGTGACACTCCTAATATAAAATCATTGTACATGCCCTTGATAATTGACCGCCGTCATGATTTGGAGCATCCACATATGTAGGATTTAGAAAGCAAAGCATCGTTTGAGACGAATGTAGGTTTACGTTAGCCTCGTGCACATGGAATATGCACACCATTTTTTTGGGTTAATGCATTGACTGCAGGTCGCCTAAACTAGTGCGTTAACATGACAATAAACAAGTTGTGTATTTAGAGCCATCTGATCATGCCACATCCTTGATTGGACGACTGTGATTATTTGAGTGGCCAGGACTGGTAATCAAACGAGAAGTAAAGATGCGGAAATCGGTCGAAGCATGTGATTCCCGTTCCATATTATAGTGTCTTGAAGTTGATTTGCATAATTAGTAAACTTTATGTCTTCATCATGGTCATTGCATCCTTTTAAAAGCAAGACTAGCTGCATCTTGTTTGCCGAGGTCGTGCACTGCCTTCCAAAGTTCATCATTGATTGTGAAGCATTTGAAGTACTCCACCTATAGCATTTGTGCGTGACATGGAGTAACCCGTTAAATGGACCATATAATATTTTGTTCATAAAAGCAAAGATTCTGTGATCTTTTGGTCACTACATCTATAGAGGCATCCAAAACTTTATCCCAGGTGACAGTGAGGCCGATGGATTCGCCTTTCTGGAAAGGACTGATGAGAGTTAAATCGTTTTTTCTCAATCGGACCAAGTTTGTCGTCGGTAACGGTACTTCTACGAGATTCTGGGAGGATACTTGGTTAGGGGACACGCCTCTCGCGCTTCAGTATCCTTCTCTCTATAGTATTGTTCAATGGAGAGATGCAACCGTTGAGTCAGTATGCCAGTCCACGCCTCTAAATATCAGCTTCAGGAGAGCGTTAGCTGGTAACCGTTGGAAGCTTGGCTCCATCTGGTGAGAAGATTGATGGATGTTCAACTCTCTCAATGTCCGGATCAGTTGTGTTGGAAGCTTACTAGGAATGGAGAATTTACAGTTAAATCTATGTATTTGGATGTCATTAATTCAAGTTCTATTCCTACATCGAAACATGTTTGGCATGTCAAAGTTCCCTTGAGAGTTAAAGTGTTTATGTGGTTTGTACACAAACAAATCATTTTAACTAATGATAACTTGATTAAATGCAACTGGAATGGATCCTCTCGATGTAGTTTTTGTGATGCGGATGAAACAGTCAAACACCTCTTTCTCGATTGCCCTTTGGCAAAGATTCTTTGGCAATCAGTTAACATAGTCTTTAATATTACTCCACCGAATAATATTAACACATTATTTGGGACGTGGTTGGATGGGATTGAGTCCCAAACAGCAAGACACATTCGTGTAGGAGTATGTGCTTTATTATGGGCTATCTGGAATTGCAGAAATGATTTGGTCTTTAACAGAACAACAAATACTCACTTTTTGCAGGTTATCTTCCGAGCCACTGCGTGGATCCGTTTGTGTTCGTTACTCACTCCGACGGAGGCCAGGGAGCATTTGGTTACTGGATCTATCAGCTGGGAGATGGTAGCACGGGATATTTTCGGCCGGTTTGGATAGTGGTCATGTAATAGGATAGGCAATTAGTTTTCCTATCTCTCTTTTGCCAGCCGGTTGTGGTTTTTATTTTGGTTCCTTAGCTCTTTGTGAGCAGCTTTTGTTTGAGACTCTAAGACTATTGTTGAACCTTTTTACTTACTAATAAAGACGGCTGTATGCATCATTTTGATGCAGAGGCCAGGGATGTCCCATTTTCTAAAAAAAATCAGATGAAAAATACGCACATTAGTAAATTATTCATTATTGTTTGGCAAATGGTTTCCTCGTATTTTTTGCTCATAGGTTCCTCCTCGTTCTTGGTGGCCGCTCTTTAGCCCTCGGGTGGGCGTCTCCACCTTTCGACGGACCCGCCTTCGTGCCAGGGCGAGGTGGCAGGGAGCCCCCTTCTGAGGTGGAGGAGGGCGACATCGACGGCCAGAGCCCATGGAGCTGACAACGGAGCTCCTCCAACTACTGTTTGTTTCATCCCCAAGCTTTGCCGGTGGCCTGCGTGGTGTTCTGCTCGCTGTGGAGGGCTCCTTCGACTTCTAGCTGGACTTGTGCTTTAGTTTCCATATCTTTGCTAGTAGTTTGTTGTAGCCTGATAGCTTTTACACAGCACCATGTATCGGCTTGCTGTTTTGTTCTTTGTTTCCTTTGTTTGTTCGATGTAATTTTGGTCGGTTGATGGCTTTATTAATTCAAACCCGGGCTCTTTTTGAGCCTTCGTTCTAAAAAAAACAATCAGACCATACAAAGATTCACTGTATTGAGAGGAAAGTTTGTTGCATGATCTATAACGACGCTCTAACCAAAAATCCCCTGACGCTGAACATAATGCATGCATTTGGGCGTAGTGTTGCGGCATCTAGACCATTGTATCACCAAAATAAATAGCCCAAATTGAATTGATGTACCGTAAAAGAACTCATGATTTCACATGTTCAATGCTTTGGTGTTGGTACAAATGAGAAACATGATGTATGATTAACAGGCACAATCGGTGAGCCGATGCACGATGGAATTGGAGATCATGTAATCTTTTACTGCCACATCGATTTGCGTTGTAGTAGTCTGCTCTTATGCCTAGTGGGGTATGGGATTGACCTCAGACTAATACGCCAGTGGTAGCACCAGATTCTGCATCCGCATCGCTATATTGCCTACATGGCGTATGACAGTAAAACATGGAAGCCTCTCAAGCAGAAGACAGTCTAAACAACATTTGGATGGCGCAAAGAGCTGACAAGATGATCCCCAACCAGGAGTAGGTGATAGATTTACCGAATGATCTGGTGCTTGTTTCTTTCCCTATGTCTCTTATTCCTACATTTTGTTGGCATACATCGTCCATTTGCCCTTTACATTGACACACATAAATGTAAGTAAATATTTGTGTTATCACAGAGCAAAATATGGATATGTAAGGTGGGAAAGTCTTGCTCAGATGGAGGTGGGGATAGTGGATATATGTATAGGAGGAAGCGAAGAAAGCACTAAACTACCTAAACTTGCAGGCCCCGCTGACGTGGTTGTACGTGTGTGCTCCACGTCCGCTCGTCATAGAGAGAAGCTGCAAGGCCGCGAGACGACAGTGTCCTGCCGTCCTGCCCTGGCCGCTGGGGGCATACTAAGCACGTATTTTTAAGTTGCCGGGCTCTGTTAGCATTTGTTCTGGATTGAGAGCAGCTGTTAATGCAAGTGTCATGTCCCTTGGTTCAGACCACTGTTACTCGTCATCACTGTCAACCGAGTTGATTTCTCACCACCAAAGTATTTTGTATGTTCATCTCTTTGGCCTCCAAACAGACTTAGTTAATTAAAATTCATTAGTGTCACCAGTTGGAGAAGTGATCTGCCCCTTGCGGTCTCTAGATCCAGTTGATGATGAGGCCGCACTATATCGATGTAGGCATGAAAACGGCATGCACATATAGTCCATCGGTAGTGCAATTAACAACGACTAAAATACAGATGTAGGTTTAGGGTGACTAAAATACATGTGCAGTAGGTACACCATTGTTCTCAATCCGCGTGCACATACGGCTTAAACTAATAGTGCTTTCAGTTGATGAAAGTTAGCGTATTTGTTGGTCCTAGCTTTAACCATGCTATCCAGGGCCATCCAGTCGTACTACTACAACCTTGGATCAGACGACTGTTGGTTGTGCGAGTGGCCGGAGATATGAAATGGGTTCCCATTTTTCTTTTACATCTGAACACGTAATCTACCAGGACAGATAGATGGATACGCATAATTGAAGCGTTTCTCCATCAAAACATGCGATTCCCGTTCCATGTTATAGTGTCTTCAAGTTGATGTGTGTGATAAACAAAGTTTTACGTACTTCATCATGGTGGTTGCATCCTTTTAAAAGCAAGACTTGCTGCATCTTTGCTTGGCAAGGTCACACGCGCCCTTCCAAAGCTCATCATTTAACTCCAGAAGCAATGGAGGCAACACAGTAAATCACACCGTATGATGCAAGATGCTTGAGAAACATATCTTGGATTAGAGCTTTGTTACGAATGTGCTAATAGGATGCTTCAGACCCATGCCACCCTACGCGTCTGGCCCGAGAGCCGGCTAGTGATGCAATAAAAATCGCCAATTGCCGATGGAGCCCACCTACAACCGGTGACATCGCGAATGCAACCCCAAACGAACTGGCCATAACGCAGGAGAAAAAATATGGTTGGCGTCCTCCACGACACCACAAAGCGTACACAATCCATCTCCTAGGCCAGGGCATTTCTGAATCTCCAATTCGATCGGGAGACGATCTGTCAGCTGCCAAAGGAAGATTCTAATTTTGACATGGACTCTAGCCTTCTAGATATCCATGACCTGAAACTTTGCCGCACCGGTATGCAAAGCATTGTATAGAGAGCTGGTTGAGAATTCACTGGACGGTTCAAGTTTCCACATTGTTATGGTAGACGTTAGAACAATCCCTGAATACAAGCAAAGGAGTGATTCATCTATTTGCACTGTATGAGTCAAAACATGTTTGGTTGCATGCATGTGCAAGACTCATTGAGCAGCATCGAAAACCTTTTTCCTTTACCAGATTTAAGGGGTAGTTTGCCCTGCGCCATGCGACCTTTGCATATTTAATCATATGGTAAATTATTATGCTATAAATTCAAACTTACAAGACATGTTGAATCAAACCTGACAGAAAACCTTGATGCCACTCATGGTGTGGGTTGTAAAATTCAATTGCGGATTGTCCAAGTCGCCACCTAACCTTCCATGTTTAATGATTTGGTAAATTAGCACATCGATTCACTATTTCAAGTCACGTTGAATCAAACCTGACATAAAACCTTGATTTGACTCATTGTGTCGATTGTTAAATTCATTTGGTACATCCTTCTTGATCGGATGGTTGTGGATTGTCAGAGTCGCCAAGGTCAGTAATCCAACAATAAAGATAGATCCGGAAATTTGAAGTTGTTCATGGTCGAAGCATGTGAATCCAGTTCCATCTTACATTATCTCCAAGTTGATTTGTATAATTAGGGAAGTTTATGTCTTTTATCATTTTGATTGCATCATTTTAAAACTAAGAGTATCTATATCCCACTTGAAAAGGTCACACATACCCTTCCAAAGTTCATCATTTAACTTACGATGCACTTGGAGATAACGCCCTTAAAAATGAGCCATAAAGTATAATATATGAAATCAAAGATTTCTCTGATCTTTTGGTAACTACAATGAGACATATTTGTAAATTGTTCATGATGGTTTGTCAAATGGCCCACATAGTACACGCATCAAATGAAACATACACACACATTTGTAATTAGTTCATGATGGTTTGGTTCCTTCTTTTTTCTTGCCCCATAGGATTTCACATGGATTCCTATGTGTTGTTGGCATATCACATGGATTTGCCATCTACAATGACATACACAGATGCAAATGTCCATATATGTTACCAAAACATTAGATATCTATAAGTAAGATGAGGGGATATGTTTCTTGTTTAGTTCGAGATGGGGTGGTGGATATATATTTGTCTCGATGCAATGTGTGCAGGTACTTTAAATTTGGAGAGGATTTTTCACAAATCACGAACTATTGGGGTCGAATTGCACAGAACACCCACTCTCTGGTTTTTTTTGTTCAAAAAAACATCATCTATTTGTGTAATCCACTGCAGATAGGCCTAACACATCATTTGATCTTGTTGACCTGATTCCTAACAAGTGGGCCCTACTTGTAATTCACATGAACCAAAAAAATGTGCCACACCAGGCGGCTTGGGCTAACTAAAACATCTAATATCTCACAAAACTATGGTTAAATGAGTCATATTTTTGCAGACCAATACTCATTACATATATGATTTACTGGAATTTTTGTATCCTTGAAAATGTTGAATTATGAAAAAGAAGTCAGTTGAGCCAACAAGCTACCAATGTCTCCAAAACTTGTGGTCCAAGAAAGCTAATAAAAACTCAAATTAGTACTAGGTATATGTAATATTTACTAACTCTGTTAGTTTTTGTAAATGTTAAGTTCTAAACCAAAAACTATAATGAGCAACTAAAATTGTATGGCTGGCTGGTATGACCCTTTTTGGCACATGCGCAGTTTAAAACTTGATCCGCTCCTCTAAAATCATGTCAATGTGCTCAAACAATGTATGAATTAGACCCAGCTCAAAGAGTTACACCAATAGATGATTTTTGTGCAACAAACCTGAAAAGTAGGTGTTTTGTTCAAAATCAACCCCAATAGTTGGTGGTTTATGCAATTTCCTCTAAACTAGGGTTTAGCCATAACCATGTAAAACAACTTATATGTTGGTCTCCACCTAAGGGAGTGTATCATGGTTTTGGATATTGGAAGCGGTTTGCCGTCCGAGCATGAGATTCGAACTACCTGTTACAATGTACTCCCTCCGTTCCATAATGTAGTGTGTATAGATTTTTTTTGAATGTCAAACTTTGACCATGTTTAGAGGGAAAAATATTTATATTTAGAAAAGCAAATGTATTTCAACAGATACATCATGACATAAATATTCATATTGTATATGTAGTTGAGTTGTATAATCAATTAAGTTATTGTGTTCATTGGCATCGTGGCAAGACTAGCTGCATATTGCTTGGCTAGCTTACGCATAACTTTCGAACTACATTGTCCATTTGTTTCAATACTTATAGGCGGGTGACATACACATTAGATAAAACATAAATACATTAGTACATTGTTCATGATGGTTTATCAAATGGCTCATATTCTCTCTTGGCCTTTACTTCTGTTACGAAACACCAAGATGATATCCATATTAGATGACAATCCACAAAATTACTTTAAATTTAACTAAGCAAACTATTCGCAAAAAAAACAAGACAATGGAAAAAAGGAAACCTCTTGCTCACGTCCATCGCGTAGTTGTAGCACAAATGAGAGCTAGGCGATACATGGTTTGATCATGCTCCACAGTCGATTAGTATGTGAAAGTTTCAATGTGCACAATCAGTGAGACAATGCAATATGGAATTGGATACCATATAAATTTTTTATTGTTAGAAATAACTTGATATTGGGGCAACTAGCCACTCCGTTCCTAGTTAGATTTGGCATCGACCTTAGATCATTACAAAATCTAGCATTTGGCCTACATCACGGACGATCTTTAAATATAGAAGCTAAACATGTTGAAGTTTTTCTAAACAACACTTCGATGGCACAAAGAGCTAATAGAGTAGACTTGCCTGAAAATCATGTGCTTGTTTCTTTCCCGTTGTCTTTCATTCCGAGTTGCTTTTGGCATATATCATGGATTTTCCATCTACATTCAAATACATAAATACTAACAATGATTTATGTCACCAACAGGTAAAATATGGATAAAGTGATATCACAAATTCTATTGCTTGCTCAGGTGAAGATTGTGTTGTTGATCTATATACAGGAGAATGCGGAACCACTATGCACATATACGTAAAGATTTATGGATTATCCATTTGCACTGCTTTTATTAATTATTCATAATAAATAACTTAGAAGACACACATTTGTGACACATCGTTAGTGGCACACCGGTTCCCTCGCGTGCATCTCCACTGCTCCTTCTTGACGGAGAAGAGAAGGAGGAGGTGACAGAGAAGTGCACGGGAGCGGGAGACATGCCGTGGCCACATGTCTGCCGAGATGCCCACTTGCCCAGTGTCAGCTGAGCACGAAACTACTGGGTGTCGCGATGCTGAAGCGTGGCTTCAGGCCGCAATGGGGCCCAAATGAAGCGGGACAGAGGGTTGTCATGGGGGACGGGATCGCCTGGTGGTCACCGCGGCGGTGGCCATCACATGGGCGGAAATAGTTCGGTCCTCTGGGGGACCCACGATGCATCTGGGCCCACCTGTCGGTGGGCACGAGCCCGCTGATCGTGACTGTGCATGCGTACGGCAGACTATTTGTTTAGTCGTGTATAGAACCGAAGCGAGTGAGATGATTGTCGTGTTGTGTGATGCCGCATGGCATGTGCAGACACAATGATGGGCACATTCAGCACATGTCATGGGCCCTCGTGCTAGCATTCGTTCCCGATAAAGGCCACTGGGCTCTTCAGTGCCAAGTCCATACCGTTCAGACCACTGTTACCCCATTCTCTCACTCATTGTCAAAGTTTGTCTAAAAAAAGAGTTAAAAGCACTGGGAGTCCTAAAACTTGTGCCAGATGTGATGATTTGGTCCTACAACTTGCAAATGACCCTACCCCTAAAACTTGCACCCAATGTGTAACTTTGATCCTGGACCAATCACAGAGCGACAATTGGACTCGTCGGGCCCAAGCCGGTCAGCGCGTGCGTTTTTGCAAATACCCCCTGCCTTTGCTTGTAATCAATAACGCCGCATTTGTGGCGAGAGGGCCTAGACTGCTTCCTGCTCCCCAGCGTCTGATCTGGTCTTGAGATGTAGAGATGTGTTAGTTTCTTATCAGGTCGTGTCTGTTGTAGTAAATTTCCTTGATGGTTGTGTTATTGTGTGATGTATGTGATGGTATCATCTTGTTATCATCATCAATGGGAAGTTAGTAATCTGATTTTAAACATGCCTGCTTGCTCGTCTGATCTCAGTAAACGTTTTGGTTAACTGATAGATATATCCCTCAACTTTTTGGTTGTATTTTTGATGGTAAACGTGCCACTAAATCTGATGAACTTGACGTTCATATGCCCCTGTTCAGTTCAATCTGCCCCCTGCCCACCTTGTATAATTCTAGTACTGCTGCCTCATATTTTTTGATGGTTGCTCTCCCAATTCTTACATGCATGGAAAGGAAGATGGTGGATTGGATCACCGTCTCTTCTTTGGCTGCCATGACTTTTGTAATCAAGAACTACAGTCGTGTGTGCTTTTGAATGCGAATCTATTTGAATGTGAAGTTTCAGATTTTCTGTCCATTTATTGCTGGAGGGTGTCCCATAAACAAGTGTAGGGATCTGGAGATATGCTTCTACATCTCCTATTTGTTTATCGAATACTAGGTATATGTTGGAATGGAGGTAGTAGAAGTTACAAGCCAATGTCTTCTGTATCTTCTTTGGCGTATCCATGAGCTATGGAATTATGGCTGTTCCAAGTGTAACTGGTTTGGCAGTATCATATGATGTTTTCTTTACTGACTCCTGTGTTTGTGGGTTTTGGACTCCAAATGGAATGGGAAATATCTGCACTCTGTTGAAGGATTAATAAACTTTGGGATTCCACTGTAGTTTAAGTTTAATTACAAATCTGAGATAGCTGTAGCGAGCTGAATCAGTGTAGTTGTGTCTTGTAATAGGCATTTGTTAGAGTATTAAGCAGCGCACAATCTTTTTTATCAACTGTAGCATCTTATATAGACTGAATTATTTCAAGTAATTGTTACTCTTCTGCACAAAATTTTGTCCAGATCACTTTCTCAGCGATGTTCTCTTATCAGTTTTCTTGTGGCATGCATATTCTCCATGTCCCATCCATCAGGCCATCAGTATTATAAAGTCTCTAGTATCCATCAAAGCATCACTCAAGCGTGAAGATATATCTCAGCTCATTACAACTGAACCAAATATAAATATATCAGCATTAGATTCCCAAGACTGAAAAAACAAATGATCTATCAGACGCAGAACATTTTCTTACCTATTTACAAAACACTAAGCTAATTGCTATTTACTCAAGTTTAAACTTTCAGGTATGGTTTAGTCAACGTGCAATTACATTTTACAATTCTCCAAGTTGTTCATGCTATGATCCTGTTCATTGTAGCAGAGTATTTCAGATCAGAACTACACTATTTATCTTCTGTTTTAGAGGAAAAACAGATGAAGTATGTTTATGTTTCTAATAACTTTAACATTCTGGAGTGCAGGCTCTTTGAGGAGCCCTCTGCTCAGCAAGGTTGAGTTACTGGGTATTTTTTTCGTCACAGTATGTGAGACAGACACCATCCAGAGATTAAGCAACATCTGTCTGCATTTGATAAGTGACTTGTCGAGTTTATGGGGCTTTGCTTCTTGTAGTTGGCTTGCCATGACACTCAACAGAACATACTTTTTCTCACGAGCATGCCTATGTTTCTCTTGTCGTTCTTCGAAGTCTCAGTTGGAGTTAGGAAAAGACTGGACTTTTATCGATCGCGATTCTTTTGGCAGGGTGATGAACTAAAAAGAAAATACCTTCTAGCTAAATGGGATATCATCTGTAGACCGAAATACCAAGGGGGTCTTGGTATTGAGAGTCTTGAAGTTAAAAACAGATGCCTTCTCAGTAAGTGGTTGTGGAAGTTGCCGAGTGAGACTGATGCCATGTGGGTGCAAATACTTCGTAGAAAGTATCTTCAGACCAAAACTTTGTCTCAGGTGATAGTAAGGCTGACTGACTCGCCTTTCTGGAAAGGACTTATAAAAGTCAAACAATCCCTGTTTAATAGGACAAAGTTTATTATTGGTAAAGGTGCTAGTACACGTTTCTGGGAGGATACTTGGCTCGGAGAGACACCCTTAGCCATTCAATACCCGTCTTTATATCGTATTGTTCAACGACGTGAGGTGTTCGTTGAAACGGTATTTCAATCTATCCCCTTTAATATTCAGTTCAGACGACCGCTAGCGGGCAATCGTTGGGAAGAATGGCTCCGTCTAGTAACTAGACTGATGGAGGTTCAGCTTTCTCAACAACCCGATGAATTACGCTGGAAGCTTACTAGGTCTGGAGTATTCACAGTTAAATCAATGTATATTGATGTTATCAATTCGAGCTTCATTCCTAGCTCCAAGCATGTTTGGGCTGTCAAAGTTCCATTGAAAATAAAAGTGTTTATGTGGTTTGTCCATAAACAAGTTATTTTAACCAAGGACAACTTGACAAAGCGTAATTAGACAGGTCCTACTAGGTGTAGTTTCTGTGATCGGGATGAGACGATCAAGCACCTTTTTCTTGATTGCCTGCTAGCCAAAGTTTTATGGCGGACGGTCCATATTGCTTTTAATATTACTCTACCGAATTCTGTCAACACGTTATTTGAGACGTGGCTTAACGGGATACAGCCCGACTTAGCGAGACATATTCGCGTAGGAGTCTGCGCCTTGCTGTGGACTATCTGGAATTGCAGAAATGATTTGGTTTTTAACAGGACAACACGCATTCATTTTTTACAGGTTATTTTCCGAGCCACGACATTGATCCGTTCGTGGTCGCTACTCACTCCGACGGAGGCCAGGGAGCATTTGGTTACTGGATCTATTTGCTGGGAGATGGTAGCTCGGGATATTTTCAACCGGTTTGGGTGGCGGTCATGTAATAGGATAGGCAATTAGTTTACCTATCTCTCTGTTTTTGCCAGCCGGTTGCGGCGTTCTTTATTTGGCTAGTTTGTATTCTAGTTTTTCTGACTCTGCGTGAGCTCTTTTTTTGCCGTTGGGAGACTTCTAGACTTTCAGACCTGTTTGGAACATATTTATTTGTTTAATAAGAGGGTCGTATGCATCGCTCTGATGCAGAGGCCGGGGCATCCCCTTTTTGAAAAAAAAACAGAACATACTTTTTAAGGATACGTGTAGCTATAAATTCCTCATTGATGGGAGTAATCTTACTGCACGAATATAGATACAGTAGATAATTTAGACCCTTCATTCCTCTATTTACAACTTTAGGTATTACTCAGACAATACAATATTGCCTGCAGTTCTCTGTTTATATTTTAAGTGTTAGGCAGATGGTCAAGGTATAGCCTGCAACATTGTGTGATTGGTCAGGAACGCGCGCTGTGACCGGCTCGGGCCCGACGAGTCCAGTTGTCACTCTGTGATTGGTCCAGGACCAAAGTTGCAAGTTTTAGAACTGGGTAGGGTCATTTTACAAGTTGTAGGACCAAATTATCGCATCTTGGACAAGTTCTAGGACTTCCAGTGCTTTTAACTAAAAAAAACTCATTGTCAAAGTAATTAATTTGTTTGTTCATCTCGTGGCCGCCGGACAGGCTTAGTTAGTACTAATTGGTTGTGGTCATCAACCGAAGCACAGTGATCTGCCCCTTGCGGCCTCCAAGGAGGCACCACTTTTGTATGGATCTAGACATCTAGTTGTTGATGATAAGGTCGTACTATATCAGTACTATGTGTACCAAAAATACATCCAACATATAGTCGAGAGTGGAGTACATATGTAGGATTAGAGATTTAGACAGAAAAACATTGCTATTTTTCTCCGCCTCTGCGTCGCAGCACGTGCCTGCAACAACTAAAATCAACAACTAAAATCACTTTAGCTCAAGTAAGGTAACAAAAGAAAAAACGAGAGGTGGCATTCCTCTTGCTCTATAAGATTTTACATGTTCATCATTTCGTTTGTAGCACAAATAAATAAAAAGGCAATGCCACTTCTCTTTTGGTTCAAGAAAGACTCGTTGCATCTTGCCATGAGCTTAAAGCTAGCATCAAGGGCCGTTTAAGTGTCCTTAGCGACATTCTTCTCCATATCCTTGATGCGGTCACATCAAAGCTCATGATGAATTAGTGAATCGTTGGCATATATCTCAAGTTGGCGGATTCAATCATCGATGGCACGGGGATGAGGTGTAGTTGGAGTCTGCAAGAACTTTCTTTCGTCTCAGGGGCTGCACGGTGATGCGGGCGCCAATGATGAACTTACTGCGGGGATAGAGGTCAAGGGAAATCTTGTGCTCGTTTCTTTCCCCGTGTCTCTTATTCCTACCTTTCGTTGGCACATATCGTGGATTTATCATCTACATTCACACTCATAAATGCAGATAAATATATGCGTTACTAAAGTGTAAAATATGGACAAGTGAGATGAGAGAGTGCATTGCTTGCTCCAATGAAGATCTGGTAATGGATATATATAAGAGGAAGCAAAAGCACGTTCAGCAACCGTTCGTCATGGAGTGAAGCTAGCGAGTGGGCCCTTGTACGTGCTGCCCTGGCCGCTGGGCATATCAAGCACATGCCCATCTCCAACGGCGACCCGTAAATTTTCTCCCGTATCGTCCGGGGACAGAAGGAGGGACCAGTACGTGGACATGGATGCGAGAGGCCGCCATCCAACCGTAACCGTAAACATTTTGACAACAATTCAAACTAACCGGACAAAATTCATGCAAACACGGTACGACACGACATCATTGACAACAGCGATGATGACTGTGCCGCCGTGCTTCCCACCGCGTCGGCCTGGAGCAACTTGCCATTCCTCCGTGAGCTGGCTTGAAGTGGCGAGTTGCTGAACCACGCGCTGGATTGGCGCGTCAACTTGCTCCGTCGGGCTAGGCCAGAGAGGTGGTGCAGCAAGCTACCTCGCTTGTATCCGCCGGGCTCGGCGGGCCACCCTGCCGGCTTTTATGCCGGACAACTGCTCTTCCTGCTCACCGGATGCCATTGAAAGGGTGGTGAAAATGGTGGACATTGGAGATGGGGAGCGACGGTCAGGTGCGATTCTAGCCCGGCATCTGGCCTTGCTTAAATAGAGGACAGATGAGAGGAGCTTGCCCGGCGTCTAGCCTCATTTAAATAGAAGGCGGATGAGAGAGGAGCTTGCCCGATGTTGCGTTTAATGTCGGCGCGCTTGTGAATGGACGTGTGGCCAGAGTAGTTTTCTCAGCTTCCACCCGGGTTTAATGGAGACATTTGAATGTGACGAGGAGACATGTTTAGCAAGGCGTGCAGCGTGCGGCACTCTCGGCCGACGTGCCGCTTCAATAGTGGAGGCAGTGAGAGGTCGCGTCCGGCCTGAGCCGCGTTCAAAGTGGAGCGGTGCGCTCTATTAACGCGGGCAGCTGGCGATGGGCGGCAAGCGTGCGTGGACGGGGGAGGGGTATTTGGTTGGTCAGGGCGGTTAGAAGCGGGTGTGCCAGCGGTCCAGACTCCCACAAAGCTCCCTCACATTTGTCTTCGGTTTGCGGAAAAAAATACGTCTGGACCACGCCGCGGATCAAGACAGATCCATGTTGGATGACTTCGGCTGTCCGGACAGCATGATACGGACGGATGCGGGGTGTTTGAGAGTTGGCGTTAGAGATGCCCTGACCTGCCATGGGCACTATTAGCATTTGTTCTGGACCGAGCGCAGCTATTAATGCAAGTGTTAAGTTCCTTCCGTTCAGACCATTGTTACTCTTTGTGAGTATCAACTGAGCCGATATTCCTCACCATCAAAGTAATTTGTGTGTTCATTTCGTTGGTCGTCGGTCATGCTTAATTAATTAATTGCTTGGTGTTATAGTGTATATAATTTTCATTTGGAGCAGCAATCCGTTGAAACATACACTTTTCTTTTGCGAAAAGGATCACATTTATTATAAAAGTTTATTGGGAGTACAAAGCTTCATAAATATAATAAATATTACATCGAGATTTTGAGACCACTAGTGCCGCCAGAACAAGCCACCGGCGTGCCGTTGTAGTCGCTCACCTCCCGGAGTTGACTTGACCTTGTCGATAACAGTCGGAAAATCTTGAGGGGTAGACACCTCACGATCTTCATGCTGTTCTTTTGTGGGGGCGTCAGTGCAGCCACCCTTTTTGGAAAAAGATTGTAGGACTTCGTTTCTTTTCATGTCTCTTGGCTAGTTCTGGTGCATGCGCGTGACAGCCAGGTGTTGTTACTGTTTGTGCTTAGAACCTGTTCGTTTTCGTTTTTGGTTTCGCACACGGGTGCTTTTTCTTCTTTTTTGTTTTGTTCTCTATTTCTTTGAGAGCAGAACCTGATCCATTGTTTGCATCGAATGGAAAAAAGGGGTTGACAACACGGATATGTTTTGGTTGTTTCTTTTCATATGTCTCCTATTCCTACATATTGTCGGCATGTATTGTTTGGTTTTCTGGTCATTCTCTCGTATGTTGATGTGAATTTGCCATCTACATTGACAAACATAAATGCAAAATAAAGATGTGTGTTAGTGTAAATTGAGGATAAATGAGACGGGAGTCCGTTTTTGAGTGAATATGGGATGTGGATCTATCATTCATATATGCGAGAAAGCGAAAGCAGTATCTACAGACGAGGAAATAGTAATTCATCTATTTGCCCTGAATGAGTCCGAACATATTTGGTTGCATGCACGTGCAAGGCTCATTGATCGGCATGCGAGAACTTTTCCCTTGACTAGATTCAAGATGCAACTTGCCGCATGCACCGACCATCGCATGTTTAATCATTTTGTAAATTGTCCTATAAATTCATTGTTGCAAGACACGATGAATCAAACCTGACAAAAAACCTTGACGTGACTCATGGCGTGGATTGTTAAATACATTTGCTACATCCTTGATCAGATGATTAATGGCTTCCCAAGTGGCCACCTGACCTTCGCATGTTTAATCATTTGGTAAATCATCATATAGAATTCATTGTTGCAAGACATGTTGAATCAAACCTGACAGGAAACCTTGATGAAACACATGGTGTGGGTTGTTATGTTCATTTGCTACATCCGTGATTGGGTGGTTACGGATTGTCTGACTGGCCAAGACGGTATTCCAATGACAAAGGTAGATGCCAATATTTCAAGTGGATCGCGATCGAAGCATGTGATTCCCATTCCATGTTACAGTGTCTTGAAGTTGATTTGTATAATTAATAAATCTGAAGTCTTCATCATGGTGATTGCATCCTTGATTGTGGTCATCAACCGGAGCACAACGATCTGCCCCTTGTGGTCTCCAAGGAGGCACCACTAGTTGTTGATGATAACCTCGCACTATAGTAGTAGTACTATGAAAACTACACCCAACATATAGTCCATAGGTGGAGTACATATATAGGAATAAGGATATAGACAACAAAACATCGCTAATTTCCTCCGCCTCCGCATCACAACATGTACTTGCAGCAACTAAAATCAATACTCCTTCCGTACCGGTGCATTGGGCACATTACAAAAACCAAATAATCCCATAACGCTTAGGCGTGGTGCATTAACTTTCATTCTGTTCCTTGTTTCTTGCCACAAACAAAGGAATCAACCAATAAGAAATGTGCGGCGTGTATGCTCTCAATGACTTGAGATCAGTACCTAGCATGGCATGCAGTGGCCAGTTTATTGCATGCAATGGTACTAATTAACAAATAAATGTTAAGTTCTCTCATTTTTCCTTGGGCCTTGGTCGCGGTGCACAACCTAAGATTCCTAATGCACTGGTATAGAGGGAGTAGAAAAGTAGTTTAAGTTATCCTCGTGCACATGTAATAGGCACAATAATATTTTTTGTGAACTGTTGCAGGCGGGCTAAACTAGTGTTTTTAACTTTATACAACCTTGATCGGACGGTTGTTGATTGTGTGAGTGGCCAAAGGTAGCGGGTGATGGAGCATCTTCAGCACATGTCTTACCTTCCGTCTCGCACTTCTTTCATCCAGATTTATTATGCCCCTTCTTATTTTGGGTCAAGATTTTACCATAATTTCCACTAATAAAATGCTAATTATATATAAAAAATACCGTGTGAAAACTCTTCCAAATACAAATCCATTAGTATGCTTATTGTAGTATATATCTCATATTTTGCAAGTTATATAGGCAGTCAAACTTTACCCCAAAATACAAGAGGGGGGGGGGGGGATTAAACCCGGATGGAGGAAGTACCATTTGTTAGCCATAGCGATTAGCTGCTCATCTTTTCCCTCTTGCAAGGTGACTAGGCAAAATCTTCCCCGCTTAGATCTCCACCGGTGAGCCCGTGGATTCATCTCCCTTTTGCCCGCTAATTCAGTCACTAGTGGCTGGGAGTGGAATCCTTGCACCTCGGGTTTTGCTAGAAGATATATATTAGGATTTTAGTCCTCGAAGGGCAACACTTGGGTGAATGGCGAGCTTCATCTTCGAATCGGTCTCTCAAGAACCGATCTTCCTAGAGACCGTTCATCGGAATGGATTACATGGAGCTCCAGCGTAGTTTCCTGGTAGCTCATCAGGCAGCAAGATTAGGGCCGAGTTTCTCGTTGTGCGTAGGCGGTATATCGACATTTGGTGTCAGGTTCTTTGGATCGATTCAACGGTTCAACTATGATGGACTCTGATCCTCAAAAGCATGTGCACAAAGACTTTCTAGATATCATGCATCTCGACACCTTTTTTTATGGCAGAAGTGATCGTTTAGTGTTTCCAAGGCCACAGTGTATTTTTTTATATTTGAGATGCTTTATACTTTGGATAAACTTTTTATAGTAAACCTGAGTCTTTGATGGAAAAAAAGACTAGGCGTTCAGTGCCAAGTCTGTACCGTCTCGACCACTATTACTCATTTGTCACTGCCAAACGAGTCGTATTTGCCAGTTGTTAATCACGTTCGTTTATCACGCAACTTTTGGTGGAATCTCAAAGGCCAGATGTTAATCTAGTTTCCGCCAACTTTCTATTGGCTAGCGTCCTTCCATCATCAGGACGAAGAGAGTGGTACGTGGCTGCTTTTGGTTTGTCAATATAGTTGTCTGGACTCCTGAAAAACCCCGGCCGTCTGGTTCCAATTTATAGAAAAACAAATGCTTAGACCGGTCACCGAACGGATATATAACCATGTTGAATGACAAAACATGTCCGCACTGTGTAGTCTATATGAAATGGGACAGGTATGAGGGTGCGCTTTGTAGATACCTTTATCTAAGGGTTGTACTCTCTCCTTACCAAAATAAGTGACTAACTCTGTACTAGCTTTGTACTAAAGCTTACCAAAGCTAGTACAAGCTTTAGTAGAAAGCTAGTACTGAGTTGAGTTAAGCTTTAGTACAAAGCTAGTATAAAGCTGAGTCACTTACGTACGATCCATGGATAGGTCCGGCAACAAAAGGTTTTGAAAGCAGCACAGGCCTTGCAAAGACTAAATGTAGAGATTTAGGTTTAGGTTAGGGCGTCAACTAATTGATGCCCTCAATCCGTAGATATTTGAGGGGGCGCTGACTATTCAATGATATCACTCACAAGACGGACACCGATTCATGCAACGTTGATAGGTAGTAGTTCTACATTTTTACAATACAAGAAATCACTAAGAACTATTCTAGAAATTCCACTCCTTTCTGTCGGAGGTGATAACAATCACCCTGGAGCCGCTAGCCTCGTTGTTATTGGCAGCGGCCCAAATCAGCGGCATCCGGACAAACCACGAGCCGGCGGATGAGTGGCGATGGCCTCGCCATCCTCCTCTTTGTCCTTGTCTTCGAGCTTCACAACGAGAACAACGCAACGGGCATCATTTATGCAGATATGGCGGCGCTCGTGCTTGACCATGTGGGTACTCTGCTTGGACGTGTGATCATCCGGTCCTCGTTGACGACTTTAGGTCTACACAGAGAGTCTCCATAACTGTGACATCCACATGCTCCGCCTCAAGTTGTGCCTCTGCCATGCGAACGGAACTACACCTTCGTCTTCTGCATGTAGAAGAGGTCGTCTACCCCACCGACTGCAGCATCAAGGGCCACCCCCCTCCTCTTATGTCAGTTGATCCTCCTCCTAGACCTCCACCAGCGCCATGGGGTCACCCTCCTCCTCATCCTCCTACTCGTCCGAGCTCAACTCCGAAAAGCTAGGAGGTTGGCCCGCCTCAGTGCAGTGCTAGGGCCAGGCATCACAACGTGGACCCCCACCTTAGTTTTGACACGACGCCCCGGCATCAACATCTTGTACCACTTGATTTTTGAATGGGACAATACAACGGCAAGATCAGCTACAAGCGATGGCGGCACCGAAGTGTGGGAAAGAGCGGGAAAATGGAGCGGATAGGATTTTGGGCAGGAGGAACCTAGCCGGTCTTTAAAGCCAAAGTAGGCCCCATGGGGCCGCACCGCCAGCCGGACAAGAATGCAGGTAAGTAGGGGAGCCGGTGAGCCTCCAAGAATATGAATTGGAGTAGAAAATAGTGGGTGCCCCTAGAGGTTTGGATGAGGCCCGAGCGTCAGAGTCCCCCGTGACCGACATCTGGGCCGGGCTTCCCTAGAGCACCCCCATTTGGGGCCGGAGTGAATGATTTTAGACGTACGATCTGATCTGACCCAAACTGAACGTTCACATTGAAGACATGAATGTGTCGGAACTATTCCATCCAAATAAATAGAGGTTTGAGTGTGTGGGTTAGAGATGCCCATAGCCTCGTGCACATGTTTCTTGCATAGACACTGTCCTACCGCCGAGCGCACGCACACAAACACATGATAGAGCACATTCAGCACATGTCCTAGCCAAGCTTAGCTGCCGCTGGGCCCTCGCCTTTAGCATTTGTACGTGATTGAGACGAGCTGTTCCTAATGTGAATGTTGGTAGGCCTTTTGTTTCATCTAGTCTTCCTCTTGACTGCCAGGATTACACCTACAGTATCCCGGATAAGGAGGAAATTTTTAACACTCTCAAGGACATGAAGCTAAATGCCTCTCCGGGGCCTGATGGTTTCAATGTCGAATTCTACATTGCTACCTGGAGTTGGATTGGTGACGATGTCACTGCTATGGTGAGAAATTTTTACCAAACATGTATAATGCCATCACATATTAGTGATACTCACATTGATCTTATTCCTAAGAAATTGGTCTCAAAAATCCCTTCTGACTATCGATCTATCAGCCTTTGCAATGTCATTTATAAGATCATTTCCAAAACCTTGGCCAACAGATTGAAGCCTCACCTTCCTGACTATATTGATCCTTCCCAACAAGCCTTCATTAAAGGTAGACGCATATCCAATAATATCATCTTAGCCCAAGAGATCACTCACAGTTTTGCCCTTAAATCTTGGAAACAACAAGCGTTCTTGCTTAAAATTGATTTGGCCAAGGCTTTTGATCGCCTTGAATGGAACTTCATAGTCTCTGCTCTTTCTCGCAAAGGGTTGCATGGTCACTTTATAAACTTGGTTTATGCTTGCATCTCTTCCCCAAGTTTCTCTATTATTATCAATGGTCAGCCTTTCGCCAACTTTCGTAGTAACAGAGGCTTAAGACAAGGATGTCCTTTATCGCCTTATCTTTTTGTCCTTGCTATTAATGAACTTTCTTTAAGCTTACATGATGCTATGGTCCAAAATTGCTTGTCTGGGATCTCTCTTGGTCCAGACTGTCCTCCTATTCACTCCATATTTTTTGCTGATGATTTGTTGGTCTGTGGCAATGCTACGGTGCAGGAGGCTAACCAGATGGCCAATATCATCAACCGTTTCTGCTGTCTTTCTGGGCAGACTCCAAACTGGGACAAGTCTTTTATTTTGTTTAGCGCCAACGTTTCCCAGCCTTTAGCTCAACAAATCACTCATATATTCCCTGTTCCTCTTGTTGATGGTACATCTACTCATCTTGGCCACCCGTTAATCCTCCCTTCTAAGGATCGTGCTTCCGCTTATAACTTTGTTTTTGACAAATTTAAGAATAAGCTTCCCACTTATAAGGCAGATAAACTATCCCATGCCGCCAGACTTGAGCTCATCAATTATGTGTTTGCTTCCATCCCTGTCTACTATATGTCCAACATACTTTTTTCTAAAAAATTCCTTGCGAAGCTCACCGCTGTCATCCGTAATATTTGGTGGGTAGGAGTCAGAGAGGAGGCTGGTTCAAAAGCTTTATGCCTAAGGGCCTGGAAAGACATTTGTACACCTAAAAAGGAGGGGGGACTGGGTATCAAAAACATGCTTGCAATGAATCAGGGGTTGCTGCTTGCGGCTTCTTGGAGATTGGCTGATAACCCTGATAGTCACATCTATCAAGTTCTCCATGCTAAATATTTTCCAGGTTCTTCCATTTGGAGAGCGAATTCCAATACCCCAAAATCTGCTTTCTGGGCGTCTGTTCTCAAAGTCATGCCTATGCTCAAAGCCCACTCCTTTTATCAAATTTCCCAAGGGAATGTTTCTGTTTGGAGTTCCCCCTGGTGCTCTACCTGGCACAATTTGTATGATCATCTTATCATTCAGCAAAGTAGCAATTTTATCTATCCGGCTAAGATTTCTGATCTTTGGTTACCTGGGAGAAAAGTGTGGAATACTCAGCTCATCTCTAACCTTTTTATGGAGCCCTCTACTTCGGCTATTATCGCTACTCCTATTCTTCTTGATGATTGCAGAGACATTCTTTGTTGGGACTTAACCCCTTCAGGAAAATGCAATTCCAAGAGCACATACAAGCTTTGTTTGCAACAAATTCACTCTGTGCAGGCCAATCAACCAAGACAGGTAAACACATCTATTCAGTCTATTCTTCAACGGGTATGGAAGGAAAAATTTATGGCCCCTAGGGTCCTGACTTTTGCTTGGAGACTTCTCAGGCGAGCTCTTCCATCAGGTGCTAGAGCTGGTAGATTTTCTGTTCACATTAGTACATTATGTGCTAGATGTAATATTGAAGAGGATGATCTGCATCTCTTTTTTCTTTGTTCTTTTGCAAAGGCTGCTTGGTTTGCTCATCCATGGTACATCAGATCTGAGTTTTTAGTTGCAAATCATACTTCTGTTGCAGATATCATTATTGCCCTTTCTACCTCTAATCATCCGCATGCCACTATTCCTAATATTTTTACATTCATGTGGTGCTTGTGGAAAGCTAGAAATGAGGTTCTTTTTTGCAGGAAATTTTCACTACCTCATCAAGTGCAACATGCAGCACTAGCTATCTCTTCTCTGCAGGATTTTCATGAACAAAAATTGCAGGAAGTCAATCCTTCCTCTCGTACTCTTCATATAGGTTCTGAACAAATGGGACAGCCTCTTCAAGGATCAACTATAAAGTCTGATGCGATAATTTCAGGAACAAAAGTTTATTCTGATGCCTCATGGAAGAACAACCACATTCCAGGAAGAAGTGATCTTCAAGCAACAGGAATTGGAATTTTCATTTTTATTCCTGGAGATGACTTTGACATAAAAATCATGATACAAGCTTCTGCTAACTCTACACATTCCCCTCTTGTGGCTGAAGCCTTGGCCCTTCAATTTGCTGCCAAGATGGCTTGCAGGTTACAACTCCATAATGTGTCATTCCTCACAGACAACCTTTCTTTGGCAAAGATGGTGGTTTCCAGGAATATTATGGATAACTCTATAGCTTGGAGATGTCGACCTCAAATAAGTAGTTTCATGCAGGACTCTTCTAGTGAACTTGATGCTATCTATCACATTCCCAGGAATATCAATAGCATTGCCCACAACTGTGCTCACCAGGTTCTCAATTCAAGAATAGAACCTATTTTTAGTTGTACAAATTCAGCTCATTCCCCTTGTCCTTCTATGCTTTCTCTTCAAGACTTTCAGGTTGAGGGATTTGTAATACACGCTGTACTTTGCAAATGAGTTGAATGAAATTTGGCGCCTGAATGCGCCTTCCTTGTGTTCAAAAAAAGACGAGCTGTTCAGTGTCAAGTCAGTGCGCGTGGCGTGCCGTTCAGACCACTGTTGCCACTGTCGACTGAGACGATGGCGCACCATCGAAGTTACTATAATTTATTTGTTGAGCTCGTGTCCGCCCGACATGCTTAGTGAAAAATTGATCGACGTCATGATTTGGAGCACAGTGATCTGCCCCTTGCGATCTCCAAGGAGGCAACTTAACCGTAGATCCAGCTAATCTGATGATAAGCTCGCACTATACCTGTACTATGCATGAAAGCAGGGGCAGATTTGTATGAGATCACACATTAGGTAAGATCAACTTCAAAAATAAATAAATATATTTAGACATTTTGAAAAAATCTGAAATTATTTGACAACCTCCATGTGGAGTATGTTTACAACTTTAAAAAAATCAGCTTAAAACTCGATGTACATATAGATATTAAGAAGCATGAATGTGAATAGTGAAAGCTTTGGGTGAAAGTACTTTGACACTATTCACATCTAATTTTATCTTCTCTTTTGTTTCTATTAATGTAAGTCGAATTAGGAGCGGAAACTTTTTGAGGTTATACATCAAACACTGATGTGTGTGTACAATTGTTTTCAGGATATTTGAACACGTATTTTTGTTCAAAAAAATCAATCATGATCTTGCCTAAGGTAAGATCTCACACAAGAACCCCCATCAAAACTACATCCACATATGTAGGATTTAGAAAGCACAGCATCGTTTAAGACGGATGTAAACCTGTCTACGTTAGCCCCGTGCACTTGGAATATGCACACCATTTTTTTTGGCTTAATGCACTGGCCCTTTTTACTCTACGTATTAGATTTGTGTCAAGTCAAACATTGCAAGTTTGACCAAAGTTGTATTAAAAAAATATCAACATCTGGAATTGATTTGGGGTTGTCAATGTTGTTATTTTTTATGTATATTTGGTCAAACAATAGATACTTTGACTTCAGGCAAAATTTATATGCAGTCCAAAAACGACCGGAGGGAGTAATAAACAATTTGTGTATTTCGAGCCATCTGATCATGCTACATCCTTGATTGGACGGCTGTGATTGTCTGAGTGGCCAGGACTGGTAATCAAACGAGAAGGATATATGTGGAAATTGATCGAACTATTTGATTCCCGTTCCATATTATAGTGTCTTGAAGTTGATTTGCAAAATTAGTAAACGTTATGTCTTCATCATGTTCATTGCATCCTTTTGCAAGCAAGACTACCTGCATCTTGTTTGCCAAGGTCGTGCACTCCCTTGCAAAGTTCACCAATGATGTCCTGAAGCATTTGAAGTAACACGTTAAATGGACCATATAATATTTGGTTCATAAAATCAAAGATTTTGTGATCTTTTGGTCACTACATCTACAGAGGCATCAGATGAAAAATGCGCACATTAGTAAATTATACATAATTGTTTGCCAAATGGTTCCTCCTCAATCTTGATGGCCACTTTTGTTATAACTTATAAATGGCAAAGATGACATTCAGATTAGATAACCATACCCACAATTACTTTAAATACTTTCTCTAGTAAGAATGGAAGTAATATTACTAGGAAAAAGTTATATATTTCCTCTTGCATGATAATATGTGACTTATTTTATGGTACATCGTACTACAAAGTTTAAAGTATAGTATTAAGTCGATGCACCGCTTAATATGATTCGGCTCAGAGTTTGACTCGAGAAGCTTGGTAATTGCTAAAGTTTAATGCCTCTCATCAATCAAGCAGGAAAAGAAAAATCAATCGAGCATCGCCTGAATCGATATACTTTCGGCCCATTTGCCGGCATCCTTGAAGTTGCCGCTGCCCGGTCACTTCTCTCTTACGCAAGTATCCCGGGTCAAACTGCCATTGTTGCACCGACGCACACCCTCGCCTCCTATTGTGTTGCGCCACCGTCATCAGTCCGGTCTGCATCCACATGTTGCACGACAACAGCATATGTAGATCGCCGACCGGAATCAACGCGTGCACGTAGCCAAAAGGCAATATTGCGTGCCGAGTCTGCCGGTCATGTCAAGTCCCTGCTTATTGATCCTTGTGTGTTGTAGTGATGAACGTTTGGAGACACTCGTCTCTGCCAGATGATCAAAGTGCACAATACACTAAATAATGCAAACTATTAGGGAAAATATATAAGTTTATCAAACGGCTGGTGCTTCTTCGTCATACAATCAGGCCATACACAAGCCCCTGACTTGCTCTATTAGGAGGAAAGTTGGTTCCATGGTCTATAGCGGCGATCTACCCAAAAAGTCCCTGACGCTGAACATACTGCATGCGTTTAGGCGTAGTGGTTCCGCATCTAGACCATTCACTAGTAGAAAACGGAGCTTTAAAACCGGTTTGCAAGGGCCTTTAGTGCCGGTTATGGAACCAGCACTAAAGTGTGGGCATTAAAGCCCCCCCCCCCCCCCCCTTTAGTACCGGTTCGGCACGAACCGGCGCTAAAGTGCCACCACGTGGCGTGATCTCACGCCCTGATATGGGGGACCTTTAGTATCGGTTGGTGTTACCAACTGGTATTAAAGGTTTTTTTTTGAATTTTTTTTTGATATTTTTGGAAAAAAAATTTGATTTTTTTTTCGATTTTTTTTCTGAATTATTTGATGATTTAGTCTCTAATCACCTCTCTTAACTGCTCAAGTGTGGATCACTCATTTCAAATCATCTAACTTTCTGACCGGTCACCCATCCCTCTCACTACTCCAGCCCGAGCACGCTTAACTTTCGGGTTGTATTCTCCTTCGTTTCCAAGTCTGCACTTGTTGTTTTCTTGACAATAGTAAGATGTTAATCCTATTAACCCTCAGGAGTTTAGCTTGAGCATGAAGTCACACGTTTCACCGTTTGAGTTTGAAACTATTATTCTAAAAAAACAGTAATTATTTAGTAACGCTAATATTTCTTGAATAAGTTTGACTATAGTTTGACCACAGTTTGACCATAGTTTGACCAGATTTGACCAAAATTCAAAAAATTGAAATAACTATTTAGTAACACTAATATTCTTTAATAATTATGTAGTAACATTAATACTTCTTGAATAAGTAGTTTGACCAGATTTAACCAATTTTTTTTTTAAAAACTGAAATTTGACCATATATTTTTTTCCTTTTGGAATTTGAGGATTCTAAAAAATTTCAAACAGGCCGTAGGCCGTCTCCATCGGATGCGGATTTTCGTGCTGAATTTTTTGATATATTATATGTTTTTTTCCGACATCATATGCAAAAGTTATAGCCGTTTCATATTTACCCTACACTTTTTGCAAAACATGTCAAATTTAAGTTTTCAAATTTTCCTAACTAGTAGATGTAGTAATATAACTACCTCTCGAAGGATTTTATTTTTTGAAGTTTTTATCATTTTCTTTTGATTTTTTCAAAACTGAAATGGCGACACACAGGGGGGTAGAGTTTGAAAATTGCCCTATAATCCCGGTTTGTGTCACAAACCGGTACTATAGGTGAGACCCCTTTAGTACCGGTTTGTGACACGAACCGGTACTAAAGGTGATCGTGGGGCCCCGGCCTGACGCCAGCCTGCCATCACCCCTTTAGTACCGGTTCGTGGCACGAACCGGTACTAAAGGTTCAACACGAACCGGCATTAATGCATAGCCGTTCGAACCGGCACTAACGGTACAATTAGTGCCGGCTCAAATTCAAACCGGCACTAATGTGCTTCACGTTTGACCCTTTTTCTACTAGTGATTGTACCACCAAAATAAACAGCCCAAATTGTTTTGATATACCGTAAAAGGACTCATGATTTCACATGTTCAATGCTTTGGTGTTAGCCCAAATCAGAAACATGATGTATGATCATCAGGCACAATCGGTGAGCCGATGCATGATGGAATTACCGAAAAAGGCTTTCGCCCCGCTTTATAAATAAAGCAATGACCAACAACATCCAAGTACAGACGCACACCACCACAACACATGCACACACCCAAGGCGGGATACATAGGCGCTGAGCGCAGCAACACGACCCCCAGCACTACTCGAGCACCCGGGACTCCACTAGTGAACACGCCACCACGAAGAGATGCCACCGCATACGACGAACCGTGGGCTCCAAGAGGGTGCCTTCAGGAAGGGAACGACGCGGTAGTGTTACCACCGCCTGATCCGAGGATCAAGGTTTCCCCCGGAGCCACACGACAGACAATGAGAGCCGCGACGACGCCTTCAAGAAGGGAACGAGCTACGCCGCCGCCGGTCTGTCCGAAGAAAGAGCAGGTTTTCACCCCGGCCAATACTCACTGCCATCGAACGCCGCACCCCGACAACCACGCCGCCCACACGGCCATGGCCACCGGGCAGCACCAAGCGACGGGCTCTGCCCGTGAGCACCGCGCAACCACCACCAGGGCCGCCGCCCCGGAATCCAAGACCTAGGAACCTCCACAACCGACACCCGCCGCTACCCCAACGGAAGAGACGATCGGATCCCGGGGCACACAAGTCCATCGATTCGTCCTACAGCTCCGGGCGCGAGACTAGCTTGGTCCTGCTGCCGGGCGCGAGACGGGCTCGGTCCTGCTGCCGGGCGCGAGACGAGGAGGTCCTGCTGCCGGGCGCGAGACAAGCACAGTCCTGCTGCCCGACCACGGGACTAGCGATGGGTCGTAGCAGGGAGAGGGCCATCCCACCGACGAAGATTGCGCCCGGGCAACGAGAAGAGGGGTCGAAGCTCTTCACAGGCCGCTCATGAACGGGCCGACGCCGAAGAAGTCCGGCCGCCGCCGTGAGACGATCCTGACCACCACCATGAGCCACCACCACGCCGTGGTAGCCCACATCCCTGCCGAGCGCAGCCCGCGGCACCTGCCATCGGCGGAACAGCCGGGGGCCGGTAGGTCCACCACCACCAGGGAGCGCTGCAACAGGCGCAGCCACCGGAGCAGGCCACCACCTGCGGCGAGCCGGGGCCCCGCCACCACAAGGGCCTAGAGCACCTGAGCCGCAGCCGCGGCGGATCTGGACCACGCCCACACGCTGTGTTTGTGGGTTTTGGACTCCAAATGGAATGGGAAATATCTGCACTCTGTTGAAGGATTAATAAACTTTGGGATTCCACTGTAGTTTAAGTTTAATTACAAATCTGAGATAGCTGTAGCGAGCTGAATCAGTGTAGTTGTGTCTTGTAATAGGCATTTGTTAGAGTATTAAGCAGCGCACAATCTTTTTTATCAACTGTAGCATCTTATATAGACTGAATTATTTCAAGTAATTGTTACTCTTCTGCACAAAATTTTGTCCAGATCACTTTCTCAGCGATGTTCTCTTATCAGTTTCCTTGTGGCATGCATATTCTCCATGTCCCATCCATCAGGCCATCAGTATTATAAAGTCTCTAGTATCCATCAAAGCATCACTCAAGCGTGAAGATATATCTCAGCTCATTACAACTGAACCAAATATAAATATATCAGCATTAGATTCCCAAGACTGAAAAAACAAATGATCTATCAGACGCAGAACATTTTCTTACCTATTTACAAAACACTAAGCTAATTGCTATTTACTCAAGTTTAAACTTTCAGGTATGGTTTAGTCAACGTGCAATTACATTTTACAATTCTCCAAGTTGTTCATGCTATGATCCTGTTCATTGTAGCAGAGTATTTCAGATCAGAACTACACTATTTATCTTCTGTTTTAGAGGAAAAACAGATGAAGTATGTTTATGTTTCTAATAACTTTAACATTCTGGAGTGCAGGCTCTTTGAGGAGCCCTCTGCTCAGCAAGGTTGAGTTACTGGGTATTTTTTTCGTCACAGTATGTGAGACAGACACCATCCAGAGATTAAGCAACATCTGTCTGCATTTGATAAGTGACTTGTCGAGTTTATGGGGCTTTGCTTCTTGTAGTTGGCTTGCCATGACACTCAACAGAACATACTTTTTCTCACGAGCATGCCTATGTTTCTCTTGTCGTTCTTCGAAGTCTCAGTTGGAGTTAGGAAAAGACTGGACTTTTATCGATCGCGATTCTTTTGGCAGGGTGATGAACTAAAAAGAAAATACCTTCTAGCTAAATGGGATATCATCTGTAGACCGAAATACCAAGGGGGTCTTGGTATTG